>NW_009220060.1:0-14401 GCF_000690835.1 Fulmarus glacialis
ATACTTGTAAAAACATTTTTTGTTGTAGATGGGGAACAACAAAAAAGGAACATCTCTCGTTTTAATATATACAGCCTGGGAGACAGCTATAGCCTTTTATCTCAGTTCGTTGAATATCTCTTGGCTTGCTCAAGTCCCATTAGAGTTAGGAAGCTGGTTAGCTGCCCCGATAGACAGCCTCCGTTGCGTGGTGACATTAAAAACAGGCCACAAGGATGCACTGAGGTCTTTTACAAACTGCAGTGACTGAAGCAGGGATTGCTGATGGTATTAATTCTGTCTCGCTGTGTAGAATATGAGCTTGATATTTTTTTCTTTCTGTTCTGCAACTGCAGGGCCTAATCCTGCTTTTTTTTTTTTTTTGCCTCTTTCGAACAAAATTGATGTTAGGTCCCACTTTTCCTTTGTTTCCAGCACATAGAGATGTGCAGAACAACAACCGCCTTAGGAGTATTTCAAGGCAGCAAGAGGAGAAACTCCAGAGCGGCTCTGGGGAGAACGCTCCCACGTTCCTGAGATTCCTCTTCCAACGCGCCACAGGCAGACTCGCAGTTTTATTTGCAAAACCTGGGAAAGCTTCCAAATCCCAGCCTGTAAAGCCTTCCACTAAAAAAAAAAACCCACAGGAAAATCACATTTTCCCCTGCTGTGGAGCAAGAGACCCTTGCAAGCAGCGAAGCCCCTGCAGATGTGCCCCCGTGAAGCACAGCATGCTGCAAGTGTTGACCGCCGATGCGCCGCTTCCCAGCAAGCGTGCGGGGCCCAAGATTTCAATTTGCAAGCACAGCTCTGGGTTGTGTCTTCAAGGATAACGTGCTCTTCATCTGCAGGAAAATTCAAGATGGGAATAAACAGCACTTGCTGGGAGCAGGGTCCCTTGACTGAGCCCCTACACCAATTTTTCTTGTGTCTTGGTGCCTCCAGTGCAAAGCAGTGGCTGAATCCCGTGCATGTGGATGACAGACTCTTGCAGTCACCCATTTTCCCAGCAAGTGGAAAAAAAAGACAAAAAAAGGAGTGTTTCTGCTTGGTGAGGGTAGGACACATGTAACCCCTCACATCTGCAGCCAAGCCAACATGGGCAAGCACGTCCCTGCAAGGTTTGACGCCTTGATGTGAACACTTGGACTGATGTAGGCAGCAGCTGAGGAACTCCTGCTGGTGGCACAATTTTGCGACGTGGGCTCAGGGCTTTGTAGCGGAGATTTGACTTTTGCTCCTTCATGTTTTATTATCCTGCTGGAGCTCAGAAAAACCATTGACCTTGAAAGCGCAGTTACCCTTCTCTCCAAGTGCTCCACTTCGTCTTGGTCAGTTACTGCTAGTGACACCAACAGAAGAGAAATAAAAACCTGAACCAATGGATATTACATCGTTTTAACCTAATTTGCCACAACCTGAGCACTCGTTCTGCTGACCAGGGAGACGGGTGAACTCCACGTTTCCAGATCTGATCTACTCCAACTTGCTGTAGCCTTTCCCGGAGCCACACACTCTCAGACCCAGGGGTGACAACCCCCCGACCAAAGTAAGGCAGATGGGTGGCACCGATGGACAACCTATCTTTCAAAGACAGGGCCAGAATCATCTGGTCTGTCTGTTGGGCCGCGCAGCCTCACCACGTATAAGCAATTAGCTCTGACAGACCCTGTTTTGCAAATGCTGAAGTGTTGACACTTCACGCCAAGGTGCAGCTTGTGTTACCGGCAAAGAAGAAAATACTCTGTTAAATTCACAGGGTTTCCCCGTCAGATCTTCCCATTGCTCTAACTCAGAAGCAGCCCAGCGCTGGTTGTCCATATCTGCAATGGAGCGCATTCATTTAATTGTCAGTAAGGCCACAGTCTGCTTGCAGATAATCCAAGTCAGCAATGGAGAGGGTGGGCAGGCTTGGCTGAGGTGAGCTGGGTGAGGCTGGACTTGATGGGTCCTGGGAAAGACCGGTGTCCGGACCTGGCTCTGGCAGCACCAACACCTGACACATCTCAGGTCCCAATGCTGATATTGTTAGAGGACCCTATGAGCAGCCCGGATCCACAAAACATATATTTTCCTGCCCTGTGTCTTTTCCCCAGCCCTCTCCACACCCAAATCTTTGTTGTGTCTGGAGCTGGTACCCAGGCACCATCCTGCTAAGAACCTAAACGCTCCCATCACCTCTTGGTTATCATCTTCGCTGTTTGAATGCAGACTATATAGAAAGGGGGAAGCAGGTGCTTAAAGGTCCCCCAGCCACCGATGTGCCCGTCTCCCATGAGAAAACCTCGGTGCCTTTGAAAGCCTCCCCTCCTGGGTGCATATATTGCTTTTGCTTTGAATTTGAGCCTCCTGACAAATAGCACGCTGGGTCCCCCCCCCACCTGCAGAGCAAAATCTTTGCCGTTGCGCTTGCACGTTGCAGCCAAGCCCTGCTGAAGATGTTATCAGGAAAGGGAATTATTTGCTACTGGAGAATGTACTTGTGCCTCGCAGCTATTCGGCTGCACAAATATGTGTCGTGTTACCGATAACTCACCAAGGGAAGTCTGGAAAACGGATTCTGCAATGGGATAATTCTGCTTGTAGACTCTTATTTTATGTATTTCTGTTTCCTTCCTCCTTCTCCACCCCCCCCACCTTTTCCATTTACATCTAAATGGGACCTTTGTTTTTTCTGAGTCAATATTTAGTCATTTGTTCCTCGTTCAAGCCTCCTAGGGCAGTTTCCCAGAGCAGAGGCATTCCCAGGGGAAAGCCAGGCCTGAGCAAGATGCCGGATCTGGTGCCACACAGCTCCTCCAGGTATTCACGGTCCACACTTGGAATTACTTTTACATATGGATTTGTAATCGAGTGAGCCAAACCTTCTTATTACAAGCACCCAGAAATAGAAGCCACACCCTATATACCGATATCCATGATATTTGATATAACAAAAATCCAGGATTGAGTCCACCTTTAGCGGTGATCTGCATCGATGTCACCAGCAGACTGGAAGTTCACATAACTTTAGATAAAGAGACACTTCCCAAAGACCCTTCTCAAACAAGGATGTATCCCTAATCGTTTTAGATCCTCTGTCTTGCAGAGACTTGCATGAACTCTAGGAACAGACAAGGAAACCTGTCCATTAATGGATTGATTTCCACTGAGGTATCGGCCGCTCTTTGTCCAGCTATTGTCAGACCAGCCGATGGTGCTCAGTTGATTTACAAGGCTCCAGCACTCATGGTCATTGGTTTTTCTTGCTTTTTGCATTGAAGCTACAAGTATATTTATGTTTGCTTCTGGGCTTGTCTATATGCAAAAGTATTATGGACTTATCTGCAAGATGAGCTACACCAGCTGATACACAAAGCTTGCCGTTATTTTAATACAAGACCCTGTTACATCGTATGCTCTAAACTAGATTTAATTTATGTTTGTAAAGAAGCAGATATATTAAGCAGACAAAAAAGATCTTTTTAGGCTTACATAAAGCATCTGCACAGACCTGCACTGAAATAAATACATGTTGGGTTACAACCTATGAACACAGTAGTTTTTCTAACTAGAGACGCAATCGTAGTTTCTCAGTTCCACCACGTGGAGAAACCTGTAAGGTGAGACCTCAAACTGATTTCACCAGACCTAATTCACACAGCTGCATAGACTTTTGGGGTTTGTTTTGTTTGCTCCAAGCCCGTTCTGCCTTTGCTCAAGTCAGCTGGGAACGGGACTTGGCTGTATGGCAGGAACCAACTTCTCGGGGAGCAGCAATAGCTGAAAACCCAGGGGTACAGAGTTAGGTGCAGCTGCTGGGTGAAGAGAAGAAGGTTTCAGCCACCATCTCATTGCCCGGCCTGCGATGCTTGGCAGAAGTGTCCTCACCTTATGGATTGCCAGGAAAATAGAAATACTGGAGGGTTTATGCAGAAAAATAGATTCATCTCTGGTGTGAGAATACTAAGAGTTGTCCAGGCCACAGATGGTCCCAAATTATCAGCCCACACAACCACCAGGATGGAGATGGGCTTCACTGTGACCAGAAAAGAGCAGGGGAGAGCTTGCGTGGAGAAAAGGAGGGGAACTGCTGCCAGACACACACAAGGAGCTGTTGGGTGCAGGCTACTTGCAATGGTGCCCAAGGAGTTCAAGAGGATCTGTGAGGTGTTAGAATCGTAGAATGGTTTGTGTTGGGAGGTACCTTTAAAGACCATCTAGTTCTAAACCCCCTACCATGGGCAGGGACATCTTTCACTAGACCAGGTTGATCAAAGCAACGTGACTTTCAACACTTCCAATGATGGGACATCCACAACTTCTCTAGGCAACCTGTTCCCGTATCTCACCACCCTTGTCATAAAAAATTTCGTCCTTATATCCAATCTAAATCTAACCTCTTTTTGTTTAAAACCATTACCCCTAGTCCTATCACTACAGGCCTTGGTAAAAAGTTTCTCTCCATCTTTCTTATAAGCCCCCTTTATGTACAGAAAGTCCTTAGTAAGGTCTCCCTGGAGCCTTCTCTTCTCCAGGATAAACAACCCCAACTGTCTCAGCCTGTCCTCATGAGAGAGATGTTCCAGCCCTCTGACCATTTTTGTGGTGCTTCTCTGGACCTGCTCTAACAGGTCGATGCATTTCTTGTACTGAGGACCCTAAAGCTGGATGCAGTACTGCAGGTGGGGTCTCATGAGAGCGGTGTACAGGGGGAGAATCACCTCCCTCGACATGCTGGCCACGCTTCTTTTGGTGCAGCCCAGGATACGGTTGGCTTTCTGGGCTGTGAGCACACATTGTCGGCTCATGTCCAATTTTTTGTCCACCAGTACCCCCAAGTCCCTCTCCGCAGGGCTCCTCTCAATCCATTCATCCCCCAGTCTGTATTGATACTGGGGATTGCCTCAATCCAGGTTCAGGACCTTGCACTTGGCCTTGCTGAACTTCATGAGATTCGCATGGGCCCACTCCTCAAGCCTGTCAAGGTCCCTCTGGATGGCATCCCTTCCCTGGAGTGTATCAACCGCACCGCTCAGCTTGGTGTCATCCGCAGACTTGCTGAGGGGGCACTCAATGCCACTGTCTATGTCATTAATAAAGATATTGAACAGCAGCGGCCCCAATACTGTCCCTTGAGGGACACCACCAAATGATCTCCATTTGGACATTGAGCCACTGACTGCAACACTCTGGACGCGTTCATCCAGCCGATTCCTTCTCCTAGGGAACAGCCGAATTTGTGTTGGTAGATGACTATTGGAGACAAGGTGTGAGCAAAGAGGAGGGACCCATGTCCTGAGGCCTCTTCCTTAAATAACTGGTGGAAAGAGGATTTTCCAGACGTGCTCTGCACTGGCATGCCAGCCCCTTCCCCAGCCACCCCCGGGAGGGGAAGGGGCACAGAGGCACGGACACCCACCCCCTGCCCCGCTTCCCTCTGTGGACCCCTTCTCTGATGGCCAATGCCAGCAGAGCAACGCCTTCTTCTCCCTCTTTTCAGCATGGCCACCTTTCCTTGGGATATCAGCGTTTTTCAAAGTGAAATACGAGAAAAAACCCATCCCTACACCTTCTTCCCATGGAGAGATTTATAGCAGACGGGAGTGAGATGCACCCATTTCCTTCAGTGGAGCTCTCCGAAGCGTACACACGCAGCTTTACAGACACACCTATTTAATTCTGACCAAAAGTAACTCGAATCCAAGCGATGCTATTTAAAAACATTAGGTTGGCACTTGGCCCCAGACCTCTTCTGCCTCCTCAGCCATTGACCACAGCAGGATGATTTTGCAGCCGGGCTCAGTGTAATTCTTCTGCCCGCTGTCTTGAAATCACGCAGAGATTGAATTATATAACAATACTGTTTAAGCACTAGCAACATGCACAATTTGATTAATCTCAGCAATGCGCCGACTCCCAGATCTAAAAAGACAGCCGTGTGCATTTTAACAAAGTTAAAGCCCAAAGCTTTTCATTTCATCCTAATGGATAGCAAAGGTCATTCTCCATTTGATAAATGACGACAGCACTGCTGCATTTGTCTTCTGGCTGGCAGTGCTGGGTTCCTCTGAAGTGCGTGTTAATGAGATTCCTCCTACCACTGAAACGAAATCCTCCAGTGAGGCACTGGCACTGGATTTATCGTGAAGATACCTGTTCTGCATGCACACGACAGGGTAAATGCAACTTCCTATCTCGCTGGCGAGGTGCCCACGTCCTGATGGAATGACGTTGTCCGTGACATAAATCCCAAGCTGTGGGAACTGACTCTGCAACTAGATGTATTTCTTCTCCCCATGACTCAGTTGAGCAACATTTTTCAGAGGGAACAGGTATCAGCAAAGAATTAAAGGGTAGATTCTATATTTCCCCCTTGGGAAAAATGCCTAAAATAAAGTTATCAGCCCGAATCCTGGAGGGATGATATTTATTTTGCTTGCAAAACCACTCAGCAACATCCAGAAACCACGGAGCTCCCAAGCTGGACTGTAAATTAGCAGAGATATGTGCATGTGCTTAACGTTGCTCTTGTGTCTTCCACAGTGAGAGGTGGATGAATTAAAGCTGTAGGAGACATAGGACCTCTCTTCTAAGAGTGAGGTAGGAGCCATGGGGGAAGAATGAGACGAGACAGCAGCACAGAGAGTGAGATCCTTCTGCAGAGGAGAAGGATGTGGTAGGAAGCTCAGGGAGCAGGTACGGGTGCTGTAAAATCGCCAGAAGAGCAAGCACTGTGTGACAGCCCTCCTCCTCCTCTTCCTCCTCCTCCTGCTGCTCAAGGAGCCCAGCAGACCATCAGGGAGGCAGTGGGAGGAAAAGCCCAGGAGACATCATCTCTGGAGAAGAAATCCTAGCTGGAGCATCAGCTGCCAAACTGGGCATGACTAACTTGATCCCTCGTCCCAACTCTTTACCCCAACACCATGAATTTTGAGGGCTGTTCCAGCAAGGAGACAGACTTTCCCAAAGAAATGCTGCGTCTTCACAAGCATGCACAGCCCCGTGATTTCTTGGGAACTCAAAGGTACACATACATCTTCTTCGAGATGGAGACACCCAGCTGTAGTCTGGCTCTGGAGATCCCTATTTTTTCCAGCTGCCTCCTTCTGCAAAGGCAGGACGGTCCTCAGCACTGATGAGTGACTTGAAGTGAGGGGGAATGCTTCAAACACAGGGGTTTGTCCTTAAATTACACAGCCCATTAACAAGCCCAAATTAAAACAACACTATTAACAGGAGATCTGAGGGAGAAGGTGGCTTCAATTTTCATATAAATGACAACACAACTGAATACCAGAGATTTAATATACAGATAATAGTCCTTCAAATCCAGTCTTACCAACTGCAATTGTTCAAGTATAGACCAAGCCCCCCAAAATCTTGAGACTGACACTGAAAAAATCAGCAGATTACAGAAAGCACTTCCTTTTTTTTTTAATTTGACACTGGGGTTTTGAGATTTCATATTTTGAAACTTCTCAGTACTCAGGAAAAATGAACTTTACATTTAATAACCCATGCAGGGCTATTTTGTGGGTAGTGGTGGAACTGAGTTAGGTAAGAAGCTCTGGGCAACCTGTTGCCTGGGTACCCAAAAGGCTTTATAGTTTAATGTATCAGATAGCACCCGTGTTATTCTCCCTAACCAGGACAGCTCGTGGGCAGCGAGAGGTGCTGAGGAGTCACCCAGCCACTGGCCAAGCAACTCAGCTCATGTCCGCCCATCATCTCTGGGGACAGTCCCTTGCGGCATAGGACCTATAACATATGAGAGTGGCACAACACAACCGGCACGTGCAAGTCACCTAGGAGCAGGAGCGGTTATAAAATGGCTCACCTGTGGCTATCGTCTTATCCTGCTCTCTTTGCATCTGCTTTTTCGCCATCTGCATCACCAGCAGAATCTTTCTAGGCCCTTCGTGCAGAGAAAGGACCGCAATGAAGGCCTTGCACTGCCTTGGATGATCACACACTTCTGCAAAACCCCATGACTTCAAAGCCCGAAGCATCCCTGGTCTATAGGATGGCCAACGCAGGGCTGAGCATTACCCCAGAGGATCAAACAAATCCCCAAATCAAAGGGCAGCAACTTTGCTCGGAGCTGACACATGATGAGCCCTGCTGACCACCAAGCCCTTCCCATGCCGGGCAGCAGACACGCACACACAACAGCTCCTTTCATCCTGACCTCCAAAAGCCATCTCCTTTTGGGCAGCCACACAGCCCTCTCTGTCCGCATGACTTCGCCACCCGCCTTTGCCTCCAGGCGGGCAAAGAAATCACGGCAGTAAAGTTTAAAGAGCTGCCAGCACCCAAAATTCCTACTTATTACACATAATCATAATCCTATAATGACAATATAGTGCATTATAATTTGCAAGGGGAGGGGAAATCTTCTTGACGTAAATTGTTTGCCTCTCTGATTCACCAACCTGAGTGCAATTGTGGCACATCAGTTACGTGGTATAGATACTTCATGGGCAAGTCAAAAAGGGAGAGGGCTTGGTATGAGTTTTGCTACCCTTGCCTGCGGTGCAGGACCCGCTCAGGGAAATCTCAGCACCCATCAGACTCAGCCCATCATGGTTGGGGTCATTATTTGCACCCCAGAAATTTCCCCAAATGTCCCACTCATGGGCCAGGACTCACCTCTCCAAATAAAAGGAGCCAGAAAGCAACCTGTGCTGCAAAGACTCCACAGCCTAAGCAAACCAAGGGACCCGTTTTGAGTCAGAAATGTACGTTTTGGTGCACGCTCTCTGACCGAATTGCTGCCACCGCCGGGTTGCTCCAGGGACAGGCTGCAGCCAGACCCTTCCAGGCACAGCCTCGGCACTGCAAGGATCAGCTTGGCAAAGACTCGCTCCAGGTGCTGCAATGCTGCAACAAGGGCTCTTGGAGCTGCTGGAACTTTTAAGCATTAAAACACAAATAAGATTTACTGGAAGTTGCTGCAAGGCTGAGTTACGGGGCTTCCTCCCCACCGAATGCCAATGCTGCTATAGGAACTGAATGCATTTCTTGGGGGGGGTCTCCTTCGAACCCTCAGCAGACACCTCCACATTTCCTACACCGGCACTTTGTCCCCATCCTGGGCTCTGCTAATAAAACACAAGGCTGCATTTAAATATGAAGCTGTGACAGTCCCCAGGACTCATTAAAGGTTATCACGGCTGAATTATTCATCCTGGAGGGGAAGGCGGAGGGAAGCAGCCGACTCACATCACGACAACATGGAGAGGGGCCGGCGAGACCGGAGCCCTGATTTTCCCCCGGCACAAGGCTGCTATACGAGCATGGGCCGTGATTTTCCTCCACAACTGCTCTTTTTCCTGACTGCTCTCCACAAATGAAGCTCTGATAAGCACGAGAGAGGTTTAATTTCCCATATGCGTGTGTGTGCGTGTACCTGCATGGGGATATGCCTGCTTTTCTACCTGAATATAGAACATCTCTGGCAGCCTCCGCATGCCTTGCGTAGCCTCGGGGTCTAAGCCTCTTTCCAAAACTTCCCCCACGCACTGCACATCCCATCCTTACCCCAGCTCTTTTCTTGCTCTTTACTAAGGAAAAAGCCAGCTGACAGGCATGTACATAAATTGCCCCAAAGCCACGAAGGCTCTTTTCACAGCTAGAAAACCCCGGTCACCCTAAAGGACATGCCAGAGCCCTCTCCCTGCCATGGGCAGGCTCAGCCCCGCTCCCGGCGTGGTCCAGGGGAGCCTCGGCTCTGCTGCACGATGGGGAAGGCAGGCTGCAGGCAGTGTTGCAAAAAGGTCATTTCTTGGCATGGCACTGAGTCGGAGCTGTATTTTATGCCTTCTGACGGCGTTAGCCAGAGCATCCAGATGTCCAAGGTATCTCTGGACAAATAGACCCATCAAATTGACCACTTCTTTCATGGTTTAGGGCTTGGCCAAGGTGTAAAAGCAGATTCCTGGGAGCTGCTTTTACCCAAGCCTGACCTTTCAACCTTGTTTACTATATAGCAGCCATTTAAAAACATCTACCATGTTCATGCAAACACCATGGGTAGCACCTCCTGGGACTGGCTAATGGGGGGCTGGGAGAGGGCTGCAGAAAAGATGCTTCTTGCTTTCCCCATGAAACACAGCAAACTCCTCTCCCAGCAAAGCAGCCATTCCTTTTTTTTCCAGCCGTCTGTGTTATTTTTGTGTCATGTTGCTAGTTAAAAATACTCCTTGCCAGCAAGAACGGAGTTATTTGGGGCACCCTTGTTTATCTTTGTTTGGAAAGAGCACACGCCGCCGTCAGCTGCCTCCTTCCTCATAAAAATCATCTCCTGCAAAAACCATTGATCCTGTGCCTTGTCCGTGGCCCTGGAGAGATGCTCATGGCCATGATGGGCTTTCAGGCCTGATGTCACCAACAAAAGAGGAGACGGACACAAGTGCCTGTCAGATGTAGGGTATGGGGGAGATCTCTCCAGTCTCTTCCCTGGACATCAGAGTTTGTGGTTTTTGAAGGGGTTCCGGCAAGCACATCTCTGCCTGCAGGAAAAACAAGAAGATCTGGACATCAAGGCGAGCACGCTGGGAGGTTTTTGCTTGCTGAGCATCTCTGTGGCAGCAGATGCCCTGAAGACCCCAGGAGCTGGCTGCAGCGGGAAGCCACTAATGACCATAAATAATTTGTGGCCACGGAGCCAGCGCAGCCCCGGACCCCCCCCCGCACAGCCGCCGCTTCAGAGGGAGAAACAAGATGGGAAGGGTCCTCCCAACCCCTTGCCATGGGCATGCAGGAAAAGGGGTGCCCAGGAAACCCAAAGTCCCTTCAGGATCCTGAACAAAAATAATTCGAAAGGTCTGTTCATTAGCAACCACAACTAATTGCTAATTGCAGCCAGGGAGCATCCCCCGAACACCGCTCACCCAAACAGCGTCCTGTAACTCGTTAGGTCGGGCAAAATTATCTCCCCTGCTCCTTGGCAATCCTTGGTTGTTTTTATTTACTACAGGGCATTTTAAGACCCGAAAGCATTCCTGGGAAAACTGTAGCACCCTGTGCTCAGCAGTGCTGTGCCCTCATCAATGAATCAGGCCTTTCTTTTTGCCCTCCGACGTATTGCTTTTCTTTCTAGCCTAAAGTAATCAGGGAGTAAAAAGTCAGGAATCTAACCGCGGGGAGCGCGAAAATATTTAAACAAGCTGGTTTAAATCAGGGCTTTGACTTGCTTTTGTAATGGCCTCTTTGGTCAAGGCTTGAACGTGCTGTTGCATTTTGGAGCGGAAAGCAGAGGATGGGTTTGCTCCCGGAGCGAGTGCGGAGGCAGAGGCACAGCCTGCAGTCTCCAATATTCCAGAAAGAGAAAGGAATTTCTTTAATTCTCCTTTTTTTTAATTGTTCTTTTTTACTAACCTGCACAGGGGTGATTTCAATCCAGCCTACGGTCAGCCGGGCTCCCACCGCTCATCCCCCTCCATCCCATGGCTGCCGCTGCACGTGGGACGGTGCGGAGGAAACCCTGGAGCACCAGAGGTGACACCGACCCTCCCAACGGCTCCTATTTCTTGATTTCTTTTTTAGCTTTACCTCCAGGCACCTGGAGGAGCCACGTGCCTCCATTTCCCACCCGTCCTCCTTCTCGGCATGCCCAGGAAACACGGCAAATCCAAGCCCTGCACCCAGCGAGGGCTGGAACAGCCCAGTCTCCCTGCTTTCCAAGGTAAATAATGACTTTAATTAGGAACTGTGTCTAATTAACCATGTGGAGTTGATGATTCAGCTGACTGTCAAAAGCCTTTTTGCTCCGGTTTCGAGTTTTTGCGACTTGACCCCACGTCTGCCCCTGGATGCGTTAGTGCAGACCTTGAAGCTCGGGGAAATACAAGTTACACCAGGTCCTTCAGGCTGGCCTCAAGCCCTGACATCTTATTGAGAGGTGGGTAAAACCCCTCCTGCAGGGGACTGCCAGCCTCCCAGAAAGGAGATTATTGTTGTCCTCATTTGAATTTTAAAAAGCAAACAAGCTCTGTTGATTCAGACATTACATTTAGACTCAGGGTGGTAAATAATGCAAGGTTTGCTCTTTTTATCAGCTTGCTGGGCAAATCAATTGGAGGACTCGAAAATGTATTGTCATCATAAATGAATTAATTCATTAATGCCCGTTGTTTGCCTTCACGTTTTAATCGAATGCAAAGCAAATATACATCCAAAGAGTGTTCGCTGAGGCAGTCAGCCCGGGTCAGGCAGGACTGAGATCTCCTGCTGGTTTTAATTTGCCTGGAAGAAAGAGGAGATGGAGACGAAGACATGGCAGGACCTCAGTGAAGATGACCGGCAAGCTTGGGACTTGCATCTCCTCTCCTATGCATATCCCGAGGGAAAGAAAATCATCTTTTGGACGTGCTGTCCGAGACCCCCGCTTCTTGGGAGGCATCTCGGGAGCAGAGGGATGTGTCTGGCTGAACTCCCACCCCTCCCAAAGCCAGTTGTCTTACCGGTGGGAGAGATTTCATCCCAGTTAAAGCCTCTACATGTGAAAACTGTATTCCTTTAAATACTCTGTGCACCCTCTGACAGCCCTCGCTGTATTCCCTTTCCGTGAATCACCAAGACCAAGCCAGAGCAGCTGTACTGGTGGTTATGTGTGTTCAGCAAATATGTTCTTTGGCAGCTGAGCGGTTTCTTCGCAGCACTTTTGATGTGCAAAAAGGGAAAGATGCAAAGCGTCCGCTCCCGTGCCCTCACACGGTTTCAGGAACCATAACCCATGGTCCCATCCAGCCTCACGAGCCTGCGATGGCGGCGGCGGGCAGGCTCGCGGGAGCCTGGAGCATGCCGAGGGGTTTGTGCATCCCCCTCCTCGAGCAGACCCTTCTTCCAGGCGTTGGGGAGCAGGGTCAGATCCAGACACGATGCGGGATCCAAGTCTTGTGCCCTTCTCCACACCCCGTGGGTCCTTCTGGGACTTCGGCAGCGGGAACGAGGGAAATTCACGGCATTTGCCAAACATCCAGGTACCTGTGACCACGGCTGGCTGGAAGGCATTGCAGATACTGCTCTTAATAGACTTAAAACCTTAAAAGAGTTGCTTTCACCCCGCTTGCTCGGCAGCAGAAATGTCCCTTCTGCCGTCCCCGTGGTAAGTCATCTTGGCACGGCCCCTGCGCGGTTACACAGGGATTAATCTGGCCCCATATAGTGCCTGCCTCAAACTGAGCTGCCGCCAAAACCGAGCTCATTTGCACATATTTATCATCAGAAAAAAATAGCCGCTCACTGATCCAGAACATTTATCTCTAAATATTTACAAAGCATTATTTATCCGAACGAAAGAGACATTTTTCCACTCAACAAACCAGGCATATGGTAGCGGCGTGCGATAGGAGATGAATTGCACTGAGTAATTCTAAACAGATTTAACGCCAGCAATAATTATTTTTAATCAGACAGAAAGTTCCCTGGGTGATAACCGAACATCTAGCATTTAAAAGTAATTGCATCGGCCCGTATTGTTGGATACTCTTTGTTCAAATACACTTGTTGTGCCTTTTGATACTTCAGTGCAACTTCAGCCCCCCTTTCCATCTCCCTTGGGGATAAAAAAAAGGAGAAAGAAAACCCAACCCCAAGCCCTCTGTCATTTATTTCAAGCATGTCTTTTAATTACAGTGCTGCATTTAGATAGTGTACAAAATATTCCGGGCTGGATGCCTATTTAACAGACTCCCCGGTTGCCGCTTGAAGCTGCTCGGCAGAACACTGTGAATCATTATAAAATCTCCCATTTCAGTACGTACCGAGGAAAATGGAGAACAAAATGTACTGACAGAAAACGTTAAGGAAGAATGACACAGGAGGAGGGATTTTGCCAGGCTTTCGTTTTTCAGAGGAGTTTGATAGATGCCACAGATGAACCCAGCAGGTCCCCGGCCCCGGATCGCTCTCCCCTGCGCTGCAGGTCGAGGTGGTTTGTGTAACCCGCCTGTCCTCAGGCCGACACGCTGCAAAGCTCAGAAATACCCTTCCAAGGGCTCTGAGCTCCCAGGCTTTTTTTGTAATGCTAGGAGAGGGCACCTGGAGAAGCTATAGACGTCTTTGCCACCTCTTGCAGTCAAATCATAGGATCATAGAATGGGTTGGGTTGGAAGGGACCTTTAAAGGTCGTCTAGTCCAACCCCCCCGCCGTGGGCAGGGACATCTGCAACCAGAGCAGGCTGCTCAGAGTGACCTGGAATGTTGCCATGGATGGGGCACCTACCACCTCTCTGGGCAATGTGGTTAATTCGGTTTTTAATGATGGTTTTATGCTCTCTGCTTATCACCTCCCGATTTCGGCTGCGGGGGAAGAGAGGAGGTGTTTGTCCGAGGAGCGTGTGTCTCTGCTGGTGCAGAGCCCGCAGCCGGGGAGGGGATGGCAGAGCCCTGCTCTTGCACTGGGACCGGTGCCTTTCCCTGTAGACCTGGGACAGTG
>NW_009220060.1:14439-20784 GCF_000690835.1 Fulmarus glacialis
CCGTAGCCAGGCTGTCTGAGCTCCCTCGCCGCTTGTTTTCAGCTGGGGAGGTGAGGAGCGATGGCAATGTGATGCCAAGGACAGGCTGAGCTGGAAACACAATCTCTTCACCAGACGGGGGAAGGAATCAGATCTGAGGAGGTGAGCAGGGCACACAAACAAGGCTAATGGCATATTAATGAAAAATAAGATCTACCTGGGAACGGCTCGTCCATCTGGTGAATAAGCCCCTGTAACAAGCTTACCTGCTGCCCTTACCTGAGCTCTTCGTTAGGCGCCGGGAGGGTGCAGCAACCCCCAGACCCTCTTCACCGGTCCTGAGCTCAGGGTTAGTCCCCTGCCACCGTGAGAAGAGCAAATCCCCGTGCTCAGCCCCCAAACGCAACATCTCAGAAAAGATTAAGTTATGTTTCTGGCAGGGCTGAGGGTTTCCCAGTCCCCTACAATTACAGCGACAATTACAGGGCTGCTAACTGCTGTAGTTGGCAGTCAGGAAAGCAGCGTATGGTCTGCTGCAATTTAAGGGTTTATTCGTGTAGTTTCCAGCTTAAGGGAATTTCAAAAAAACAACACCGGGACCTCATTGCCTAAACCTGCACGGACGCACTACAAGGGGTAGTCCTGGCCCTGACAAACCCACAGTAAAGATCAAGGGTGCAGGAGAGACGAGGAAAAGCAGCATGGAGAGTGCACGGAACAGCTTTTCATTTCTGGTCCAGAAGAATACGAATCCAAAAGGAAAATGCTTTGGGTCTGATATACTCACAGATGCTCAGGCCATCAATCTCCTCGTCCCAGAGAAAACTTATCCAGGAGGATCATGAACATCTGCACCACTTGGGGACATTTGGCTGGAGATGTGTCTCAGAGCCTAATACGTCTTCCAGGAGAGCAGAGGAGTTCAGGAAACCCTTTGCAGCCTCGCTTGGGGGATCCAGCACAGATCCCATAAAGACAGGTCCACTCCATTCACCCCCCAAGGCTCTCCTCATGTCTGTTAACGTGTTTCTGATAAACCAAAGGAGGTGAACATCAAAGCCAGGAATGCGGCTCATGAGAAGCAGACTTTTCATCTTCAGTGATGAAAAGGTAGCAAAAACCATCTTATGCAGCAAAATCTATCCCCTGCACATGAAGATTGTCTAACTTCCTTCTAAATGTGATGGACATCTCTGATCATCCAACCGTTGGTGTTCAGCAAAGAGAAATGGGATTTTGCTTGCATTCCCAGAGCCTTTGCGCTTGGCTGGGCTGGAGCACACAGCCGGCACGCACAGGCTGAGCTGAAACACAGTTGTTTCACCAAGTAGGAAGCTCAAGGGGAATCATCTTATGCCTCTGAAGTGATATCATCAGGCTGAGAATGGCTGGGGCTTGAGATTTAATAGTCAAGATTATTTTAGGCAGGAAAAACCAGCTGCTTCATCCTGTGGACTTAGCCAAGTGCGGGGAGATGACTCTTGACTTGTTCTCCACCTGGGCACTGGGCACTGGGGGGGGCTCCTGGGGAGAATTTTGGGAGATGCTGGGACGTCAAACTTGGGTTTGACCATAAAGATACCCAGGAGAGACTCACTTGCCCATGCCAGTCCCAGCAGGACACTAGACATGAGACCTGCCAAAAACCTCCACCAACATTGACCTTGACTTTCAAACGAACCTCAACCCCCCAGGGCCTGATGGTGGGTTTTGCTGTGTTCCCAAGCAGCTGGGCTAAACTTTCCGATGATGCACAGATTTACTAGTGCAGAGGTGAAATGATTGCTCTTTATTGCCAGCATCAAAGCCGCACTCTTCCAACGCGCAGCGTTATCAGCAGTTCACTATCCCTCCCACCCGCCCGGCCTCCTTGTCCTGCCATAATAAGACGAGAGGCAGAAGTCAAAGGCATCATTCTGGAGAAAGCTCCTAGGAACTGTTCATCAAACTTGCCCTTTTATAATGAGAACCATCTAATTTACATGCTCATTTAACGCTATATCCTACATCTGACAGCACATTCCAGGTACCTTCCTCCTTTATCTGAAATCCAGCCTATTTACCAAACCAGCGTTTCCCTTAAATCGTAATTAGGTCACTGTGACCCCACATAAGCTTTAGCAAACCCCTTTGTGTCCAAAGAGCACAACCTCCCTAACACTTTATCCAAACACCCTCATCACAAGATTAAGCATGTTCCAGTCCAACCAATTAACAGATCTGCAACCTTCGTCCAATTAAGAAAACTGAAATGCCTAGGGAAGAAAAAATAGGTAAATCATTCCTAGGTCTGTTCCTGCTGTGGAACAAACACCCTTTCCCCCTGGGGAAGCCTCTCTTACTTCCCTCACATGACCCTTTCCAAAATCCCGAGTGTGGCTGGCAGCCAGCAAACTCCCCTGTGAGAGCCTATCCCAAAAGCATCATGAGGACTTTACGATTCAGACATCTGGAGGCTCCCAGCTTGCAGGAAATATTCCGACTAACTGGGCTAAAAAAGTCAATTTTGCCCATTTCTGGGCTGCTATTTTATAAAGCACTAATGCAATATCGTGGTTCCCATAACAGGAGCAGTACACAGCAGCTCAGAGAGGCTTTGCTGTGCCCACACTCCCCCACGCATCCTTCTCTTAGGCAGCGCTGAGCATCCCCCACCACGAGCATCCTTCATCCCGGTCCCTCCAAGCTCCCGCTGCCTCCCCTGTCCCCGGGGCACAGCACCCCGCAGCCTGCGGCACTGCTTCCCCCTCTTTTGCGATGTCCAGACCCCATCAAATCCTCCAGTCCATGCCTGCCTCACCAGTTGAAGCCATGCTGGTTTTATCATCCTCTGCATGCTCCTAAAAACAGCCCCGGGACCTCCCAGCATCGCTGGGGCACGGCTCGGCTGCCCAGCCCAGCTGAAAGGAGCTGGGCATGCACCCAACCCGTGCACGGGCTCGTTAACTCTGCTGAGCACTCGGGGACTGATAACAGCATTTCTGTTATCGCCCTGCTCATCAGCACGGGACCCACGCGAGCTCATTTACAGGTGGCTTTGCATTGCTGCCACTCCTTTGTACCTATAGCAGGGACCTTGCCGGGAAGCCCCCATGCTAATCCTGTGCAAGGAGGCATTTTCAGATATTCCAAATATATTTTTTTTGCAAATAGCATGGGATAGGCATGGAAAAAAATTTAAAAATCATGTGGTGCTATTAGTAGTCACTACTAATATCACCATGAGCGCAGGGTCACTGGGATGCTGTGGATGCAAAGTCAGGGAGCTCATGGTAATACGCCCCGAAAGGGATTTCCCAGCACAGCCCCCAGTTTGCTGCTGGCAGAAATGGCCCTGTCACATCTTTCATCAATTTAACAAGCTCTGCCTCAAAATTAGTTTTCAGGTCTTTCACCCCCACCAATCCTATTAGCCCCAGTCGTCCCAGGATCCTATAACTGTGTGCTTATCTCCTTTTAGATTTATTCCTGCCCAGTTCAGAGCGATTTGTTTTTCTGCTGACATCGCCCTTTGAGTTAAATCAGTTTGCTTCCCTCCCTGGTGTTTACATTCCCGCTGTATTTATAGACAGGCATCACGTCCTCTCCCAACCTCCTTGGCTAAACACAGAGGATATTTTTCATCTCCTCGCCTAAAATAGGCCCCTTTTCCCCTGCCCTTCCCAGGGATCCTTGGCGGCACCTGCTGCGATTTAAACTCAGCCTTTCTGCGGCAAAGGCCAGAACTCCGTGGCACATTCCCAAAGAGGTTTCCCCAGCGTTTCGCAGGGTGCTTACATATTTCCTCATATCTGTTTTGCTTATGACACTTTAGGGTCACATTTTCCTTTTCCCCAGCAGCATCGCATATAAGTCGCACACAGCAACCGAGGTCTTTCTCCTCCTTTTCATTTGCACTCATGAGCCCTGAGTCTAGAGGAAAATCTGCTTCATCCCCCAAATTCATGAGCTCACCCTTTGCAATATGGCATTCTGCCCTATTTTATATCAACTCTAACCCATCCTCTTGCTTTCCCAGCCCTTCCCCACCCCACAATAACAACACTGACCCTTAAACCCCTGCTGTAATCTCCTCTCGGCACACGGCCGATGCTTTAGGGAAGGCAGGCAGACCACAGCCGCCCTATTTTCCTTGCTCCCCTTCAAAGAAAGAAATCGGGTGACAGCGGGTTGGGCTGGCGTCACCTATGGCGAAACCCGTGCCACCGTGCATCCCGTTTTCTAATACCTGCTGACAGCCAGCAAGAAGAAACACAAGGGAGAGCATCTTCATACAGGGTTGTCCAGCCAGGGATTTAATTTTCATATAGCTCATTAACTCACCCAGCAGCGAGCTTGCTGCCCACCCTTTATAACTCAAATTATTCCCTCCTTCCCCTTTCATCCCTCAGCCTCCCAGCCTTGCGAGCTCAAGAAAATAAAATCATCTTGATGACTAGCTCTTTTTTCCCCCTTTTCAAGTATTTTCTGTTCTTCAGTCAGATGATACCACCTCTGAGTTCTCTGTCCACAAAGGGCTACCTTAAGTATTTGACGTAAACGCTGCAGGGAGAAATACTCACTCCATTTAGGGTTATTATCTCACCAGAATACCATATATTATCTAGCAATCTCCAGCCAAGCAGGGGGTCCGCTGTATCATCACATTATCTTGTTTGGAGCACACAGATTGCTCACTACGTGGTTCTGCCCACAAAGAAGGATACATTAAAAAAAATACAGAAAGCATCCATTTAGGCTGCTGATAATATCCTGGTGGAGAAAAAAACGAAGCGATCGTTAATGGCCTGGGATTCGTCACAAACACACAGAGTCTCCCAAAGCCTGGCTTGAATCTGTAACACTTGGTGCCTGTAATACTCTATGTGACTCTGCGCACACACGTGGCAGCGAGGTTCACGGCAAAAGGCAGAGTTTAAACGTCGGAGCTCTTTGAATGCGTCAGGGGATGGCGCCTCTCATTGTGCTTCCTCCTGGAGCTCAGAAAGTTTGCACAGTTTAAAAAACAATTTTAAAGTCGTAAATGCATACATTAAAATACATAAAATCCTTTAAAATACATTGTATTAGATACCTGGCCCCGTGGTCTTTTGTTGCGACAAGTTTCCTACCACCAAGTGTATCTCACTGCTTTCAGCATGTTTAGGATCGGCAAGTCCCGTCCGTTCCAGGCCGGTGGGTAACAGTGAACCGAGGATGAACGGCACTGCTGAGCTGAGATGTACCTGCATCAGCCCCATCCCCAGCGAAAACCTGCCTCCATCGTCTCCACCACTATGGTCGGGGAAAAGTCCTGCTGGTTGGAGCAACATGGAGCCACTTGAGACAAAAATCACGGCTCCCCTCTGAAGAGGCATCAGGCGACGGGGCATCGCTCCCTGGATTTGGTGTTTCTCAAGGGAAGGGACCCCACGAGCATCTCTCTTCGGCGGAACACACCACAGGGACTTTACAGGGATTTCGTAACTAAACCGGTGCAAGTGGTTTATGGATTTAAGGTAATTTTAAGGTAATCAATTCCTCCGCTCAATTAGCCTTGCAGATCTAAGAAAAGATGGCTCTTATTTCTAGGGCAAAAAAAAATCAGCATCTCCGCAGCACGGCTGCACTCGTGGATGCTCAACGCAAGATGGGTCTGCAGCAGCGTGATGGGCACCAGCCCTTTGCCCTGTAAGGAGCAACAGGATCCGGGTGTCAAGGAGGGCAGTAAAGTGAGAGCAGGGACAGATGAAGATAAGGCCCTGCCGTAAGGCTAGGAAGGTGTTGAAGTTATTCACCGAGGCAAGGGCACATGTTGGGGACTCCGTGCCTGTCCCCAGCCGACCACTCCTGGGCTTCACCCATCATTTGCCTTTGCCGGAGGGAACGGCTTGGAGAAATCCATGTCCCATGTCCTCTGGGACCGCGGCTGGGGACAGAGCAGGGGCTGCGGCTTTGCCTCCAGTGAGCTTAGTGCCAGGAGAAGGAGGCAAAGTGATTTAACCTGCCAAATACGAGCTGCTGAGGGACAGGGAGAACTTCAAATACAAAAGAAATGCTGCAGAGTATTTTCAGCCACTAACTCACTCCACTCCTGGGAGCCAGGTCTGGGGGGACGGAGCCCGGCTCCAGCCACCGGCCACCAGCGCTCGCCCATCTCTGCCCATCCTTTAAGTCCCCAGGGTTTTCTTCACCAAGCCCAGCCTCCCCTGCAGTTTCTCTTTAATCAACTGAGCTGGCTGGACTTTCTAAGGCTGTGTCCGTGCTGCTGGACAAGAGGCTGGGACACTGCGGTGTCCCCAGGAACGAGTGGCACAGCCCTGGGCTTGGAGCCTGGCTGTCCCCACCATGTCCCTGGTGCCTTTTGGCAGGGTGGCGTGGGGCACA
>NW_009220060.1:20860-57149 GCF_000690835.1 Fulmarus glacialis
GAAATAAAGAAACCGTTGAGCACACAGAGCCCGTCCCGCAGCCCGGAGCAAAGCAGCCACCGCAGTCTGGCAGAGAAATAGGGCAGAGAGGCAGAGGAAAGAAGACACTGAGGGGGGGTTCTGACTGCTCCCGGACTTTCTTACACCTTCCCCAGGAACATCTGGCCATGGCCAGTATCGGTGCAAGATGCTGAGGGAGACGGACGGGGGCTTAATCCGGCACGGCGGCGTTCACGTTCCTGTGCAGGGCTGATCTGATCCCTGCGGACGCGTGCACTCTGATTAGTCAGAGATGATTTCTTGCTGCTTTTCCTCCCTCCCCGTCTTCAGTAACAGCTCTCTGGGAGGACAAAACCCGACGTGCGGCACAGCAGCCAAGTCGGGTGTTTCTGCAGGAGCGGAGCATCTGTCCTCACTCCCTTAATCTCCTGCATTAGCTGCACAGGGGTCAGGGATTAGAAAAGGTCTTGCTCTGCAGGCGCTGCAGAGCCCGGAGGTTTCTATCCCTATTGTGCAGCCCGGCTTTGTGTGGTCCTAATACCCTACAACAGCTTGGAGCGGTATTTCCCCTGGACCAAGCATGTTTTACTGCATCTTCTCTGCAGCTTCTGCTTGGCTATGCCAACCTGGAGAGGTGATGGCAACCCCAAATCCCCCCCACTAGGAAATTTTGCTTTTCCTATATTCGTCAGTATTATGTCTCCTCACCATTTGCATCCTTTGGTCCCAGCTCGGGAAGGGAAAGACAGGGATCCCGGGTGCTGCTGGGCTGACAGGGGAGGTACGTTACTGAATCGCCTGGGTAAGGCTGGAAAAAATCCCCCTTGCTCTAAGGGATGGAAACCGGCAACCCATGGGTGCTCCATCCCTCCTGGCATCGAATAGTGAGAGGTTAATTAAGCTTAACCTTGAAAGCAGGAAGATTAATATCCCAACCAGCTCTCTCGTTATCAATGACCATTGCAATTCCAGGTTCTCTCATTTTCCATGACAGGCACACACATCTCCTTCGAACGAGCTAAACCTCAGCCTCGGGAAATCCTGACATTAGCTGGTTCCTGTAGTGGGTCACATTTTATCAGATCTGACCCCTCCTCAGCCCCCAAAAACCTGCCTGAAAAGTAGCTGATGCTCTGCCCATGCCCCTCTCCCAGATAATCAGCAGCAGCCCCATGTCCCTGCAGCTGGGCTTGTGGGGCATCCCCGTCCCCCCATATCACTGGCTTCAAAATCCAGCCTCGGATTAAATAATTCTGCATTCAATAGAGAAATAACTGGTGCCACTCCAACTGCGAGCTATTGCTTTCGGTAATTAAAGCCTCTGTTCCAACCCAATTAGCACGATATGCCAAAAAGGCAAAGGACAGTGCTATTATAGCTTGGGGAAAAAAAGCAGATAGTGTCATTGGATTGGGGGAAAAAAAGGAAAAAAAGGTCATGAGGACATCTTAACCTTACGGCAGACCTCACCCCAGCTGTGTAATTCTGGATCAGGCGGACAGCGTTTGAGCGGAGCGAGGGGTCGCAGAGGACCAGAGGACGCTGCAAAAAGGCATCGCGTCCCGCGGCAGGGATGCAACCCCCGTCCATCCCCCCCGGGACGTGCCCCAGGAAACCCCCCGGGTTATGGGCACCCCGTACCGAGGTGTGTCCGTGGGGAGGGGAGGGCTGGAACCTCAGCTCCCGGGATTATTTGAAATGGAAAGCTAAAAGCGGTGAGGCCTGAGCCTTTAAACACCTCCATGTGCGAGCAGCCTGACGTCGGTAACTATCACTCAAGGGCTGCTAAAGTCGGCTTCGGCTTTGCAAAGCTTCGCGCTTACATGGAGTTTATCAGGCTGTAATCCGGGCTGCATTGCATAATGGGTCGCATTACATGTAATCCATACGCTAATACATTCTGAGCGGGAGCCAGCGTGGATATTAGACTGTTTACCTTGGAAAAACAACATACCCTTCTGCAGGCTGGAGGTTGGTGTGTCCCTAAAGACACGCTTAGGGAGCTGCCTTCATAAAATAAAGCAAACCTGGGTGATTCTAGGTAAAAAACTACTAGTGCATATAACAATTACTGTATGTAAATGTATTTGGAATACTAATATATAGCTATATAGCACACAGACCATATATAGCACACAGATCACATATAGCAGACGGACTATATATAGCACATAGGCAATATATAGCACATTTCTGTGGCTGCGTGGAAGGACTCGTGCAGGGAAGGAGTATGAAGGGAGGAGGGCGAGGGCAGATGTGGTCCCTAGAGCAAACCCCGACCGTGAGTCTAAGGGGATTCAGAGCAGAGACCCCAGAAAAAATGCAAAAGCAGCGAATATAGCTAAAAAACCATCCGTGGCGAAATAAAGCTGACCGGATTTATGGATGGTATTTTAAATTAAAGGCTTTGCAAAATGCCCAGGGTTTGTGTTTTGTTGGATTTGCAGCCAGAAGGAGAAGAAAGTCGTGGCAAGAGGGAAGAAGGGGAGAACGCAGCGCAACTTCCCAACCCTGCTCACCTCCCAGCCAGGGTGCGACCGTGAGCGACACCATCCAAGTGGGAAACAAACGGGCAAACGCCAGTGCTTTCCTATAGATCACACGGTAATGAAGAGCAGGAGATTTAACCCACTTTGAAAGATGTGTTACAGCTGTGACAGCTTCGTGTCTGTGCCTCGGGGGCCAAGAGCTTATCCCACCCCACCTCCTCTGCAAGCGCAACCTTGGCATCCAGCCTGGTTTTCTCCAGGTTGAATGCAGTTATGTGTCTTCATGGTAAACGTATTTGCAGCCAAAAATACCCCAAGCAAATGGTTTTGCAATCCCAGAAGCTAAATAGCGTTTTACAACCTAAATTATCTCTTTCACCCCCCCTCTCCCACCCCAGTTTTCCAATACTCTTCTTTCAATTTGCTAAGATCAGCTGTGTTGGCTTTTTTTGCTGCTCCAGGACCAAGTGAAACTTTTAGACGAAAGAAAAAATTCTTTATTAAAGAGTTTCATTTGAAAATAACATTCCCCGTGATTTTTACTGAGTGAATGCATTTCACGTGACGTTTCACACACCATTAAAATGGAAGAATTTTTGACCAGCCTGCTGATGGTTTCTCTTGGGGGTACTGATGTTTTGCTTACAGATGTGTATACTCCTCTATGCCAGCTATTGCCATGTGGGAACAGCCTTTTGCTGCAGTAGATCTATCACATAGAGAAATAAGCACAGTTGTCAACCTCCGTAATAAAGATGAGAGTTGCGGTACAGATCTAAGCGCAAAATACTGCTCCAGATTCCCTACTAGGCTGAATACTGTCAGGTTTCTCCTGCGTCTATATTTCTGTTCCCTTTTCCCAGCCATAATGAAAAAAGAAACTGCGAGGCTGAAGAAAAAGGAACAATGTTGCTTAATCTAGAAAGAAAACCGATTTTTCTTTGCAAAGAGACTCACTCGGTGAGTAGTTCAGAGATGGTCACAAGCACGGAGCTGCTGGTACCAGAGCTCAGCCCACATGGGGCTGTACAACATCTTCTCCACAGCTGGAGAAGGATTTTGGGTCCGGAAGAGCATTTCCAGGCTGTTTCTGAGAAGCTCTGGATGTGAACTGAGTAGCTTCTGGGCTCCTAATTCACACCTGACCACACTCCCGGTTGGTTTGTAAGGGCAAATGAGCCCTAAAGCTTTAGGTCTGATCTTCCCATCATCAACATCTTTCATATCTGCCAACGAACCATGAAAGCAGCATCACACAAAAAAGTGTAGTCTGCTGTCAGTCTTCCTTTTCTCTCTTTTTTCTTTTTTTTCTTTTTCTTTTTCTTTTTCTTTTTCTTTTTATTTTTATTTTAATTTTTCTCTTCCTCTTTTTTATTTTACTTTTTTTTTTACTTTTTTAAAATGTTTATTGCCCTTTCCCTTTTTCTTCTTTTCTTCACCCTTTGCTAAAAGCAGATCAGCATCTTATTCCCTTTTTGCGAAGCGCTGTGAGATCCTGATGAAAAAAGCCCTTTGCCAGGTGCTGATGTGTCTTAGTGCCAGGTCCCAGGCTCTGAAAATGCCTAACCTTAAACATATATTTAAGGCAAACCTGTTCAGCACAGCACTCGAGCACTGAAATCGCCAGGACTTCAGTATGTGCTCAAATCCATGCTCTAGAGCCAGGGCTCGCGCTGCCACGGAGCCGGAGGAGTCCCTGGAAGGGGGGTTGGTTTCCTCCCCTTCGCAACGCGACGCCTGAATATTTCATAACCCTGGGATGAAGCAGCGATGGCACCTGTGTTTGAAGAAAACATCTTTAACACAGGGAGGTTTGTAGCTCAGGGCAAAAGCAGCGGGAACGCTGCTTGCCTCCGTTTCCCAGCCCTCCCTAAACCTCTTGCCCAATTTCAGGCTGCTCAGAAGATGCCAATATGACAGAAAATATAATAATAGAAACAAGCTCCCTCTCACGCCGCACTTTGCAAGACTGTGACTGTACGTTTAATGGCCATCGTTTATTTAAAAGGCTTCCAGTGGCCAGCTGTATATCTTCTGGTTTGCTGCACAGAAGCGTTATTCTTTCAACAGTGTTTGCCCTTTGTATTCCCAAAGCCATGAAATCCTCTCTCCCGACAACTCTGTGCAAACAGGACGACGGTCACAAACATCGCATCGTTAGGGCACTTAGCACCGCTGCCAGCTCTTAAAGCTGGTGGAAAAGTGCTTTGCAGGCATTTTCCTCTTCTGCTGGGCTAAAGCAAGCCAGGGCGAGAGCCGAGGGTCTGCCATGAACCCAAGCGGCAACGGGGAATATCTGCCTTCGGCTGGGCAGTAGCTCCGATGGTGGCCCACAATCACATCCACGTCTGCCCTTTCAGACAGCAAACCTTGCCAGAAGTGGCATTATAAATTCAATTTAATAATTTAATCTTCTCTTTCTCTCTTTTTTCAGATTAAGAAGGGCTTTCTTAAGCTCCCCAATGATTTTGCTACCCCGTGGCCAGTACACTGTCCCGGTGTCCTGCGCACCCTCCTGCCACTGACTTCAAACGTGGCATGGCTAAATGGGACATGACATAACTCAACATAAACCCAGAGCATATGACCAGAGGGATAACTATTTTATTTATTTGTTTTAAAGCCCTATTTTACTGGTCTGTTAGGCACACACATGTAAAACAGGCACATTTCTTGTGACTGGTTAGCAGCATGGAGAGCAAATTATCTGTCCTTGCCTAGCAGCAACAGCACTTTCTGCCCAAATTTATGCCAAATTGGCAAATCTTCCCATGATTATTTCATTTGTTGAGCTTCTGTGGCTGAAAACACAAGGAATTTTGTGCATGACGTAACTGTGCTAGAAGGACTAAAAGGAGGGGCCGCTGTGGGATTTCAGCTTGGCTTCCCTGCAGGTTAACCTTGGAGACCTCACCGGAGGCCCCAGGAGAAAGCCTAACCCCAGGGACGTGGTCATCAACTTCTCTTTGACCTCAGTAGGGCTGGAATATCATCCCATGTCCCTTAAAGATGTTCCAACCTCTTCCTGAATCCTACATCAGCTTGATTTGGGATTCCCCTGATAGCCCCAAAGCTGACCTCCTGTGGTACCCGCTATGGAAATACGGTGGGAGCTTTTCCAAGGATGAGGCATCCCATTTGGCATGAGCTTTCCAAAGGGCTCCGGCACCCGCAGAAATGCAACTTTTCAGGAGGGCTCAGCAGCAGCGATGCTGAACTCAGCCCTGGTTATTTGGGGACGGCTGGAAAACCTCTCAGCTCCGCTAAAGCTCGGAAAGGCCATCAAAGACAGAAATCAAGCTGCTGGGGCTGAATTTAGAGTTGACTCTCCAGGCACAGGAGAGAAAAAGCCAAGCACTCGCTAGTGTGTGCAACCGGCTTGCCAACGGAGCTCATCTGTGGCAGCAAACGGACAGAGATTTGCAGTAATTGAATGGAATAATATACTGTACGGCAATTTTAAATATTTTTCATTCAGAGATAAATTAGGCTGTAATTAAACGGTGTCATTTAATGTAGTGCCCAATAGATACAGTAATTGCTTTTCTTAAGAGGCAGCATGGTAATATCTACTCATTCGTAAAGGGATAATGATGCTAATTTAACCTCGTGGAGGTATAAACAGCCACGCTGTGTATCGCACCCCGGTGCAACAAACCCAGAAGTTCACTTTGATCACAACAGCTACATTTTGTGCATCCTCTAATCTCCCTCCTGCTCCCATCCAAACCATCCGGGAATTAACACTGGTTTCAAGGAGAGAGACGTGGGTTTTGCTCCTTTCCTGCCCCAAAAGCTTAGGACACCTTCTTACGGGAGTTTGTCTTTGAGGATACAAAAGGACCTTAGCAGTCTTCTCTGTATCTATACAAGACCACCAGTTTAACCAGTATAACTACTGTAAGTTTAATGCCAGAGTGTGCAAAGAGCCTGAAAGAAACTCATTTGGATTTGTGGCTTATGTGTGGCCCAGGGCTTATCCCCAATTACTTACAGGTATCTCCCCCCTTGGAAAATCCTGCTGCCTGAGTAGAAAAAGCATTTTCCCCTAATTTTAAGGGCTACCTGTAAATGTCTGATACCAATCAGCTCCTGGAGCCCCGCGTGTTTGATATTACATCTCCCTTCATCTCCATCCCTCGCCCTGCTCCCTGCGGGGTTAATTCCCCTCACTCTGAGCTGCCCTCTCCTTTCATCCCTGCTTTAATAAGCTAAGTTGTAGTTAATGATGCTCCTCTTTAAAGCAACAGTGGTAGGAACCAGGTTAATATTCAGGGCTGTTCTCTCAGGCTCCCTGCAAACTCAGTCTAAATCGACGGAATCAATTTGCCACGAGCGGTGCATTAGCGAAGCAGGTAATTCATGACATGACTAATATCTATACCAGCAAAAGGAGCCCTAGAAACATTTTGATTTTACAGACAGCATCACTTTGCTCCAAACAACTTGAGGTTTACCCACCATTGATTTTTTTTTTTAGTTCACAGACTGAAAGTTTATTTTGCAAACAGAGCAGCTAAAGACTTGTAAATATATATATATATATAATGTATATACACACAGGCTGGATATCTGGGGAGATTTTTGCAGCTAGCGGCACCCAGTGCCTCCAACACAAGAATGAGGATGGCAGGGTCGAAGCTTGCACAAGGTGAACCCAAAAATAAGCTCCTGTTTGGAGAGGAGCCGTGGTGTTTACTGTGGCGGCTGAGGAGGAAGGATGGAGAACAGCCCTCGCTAGTTAATTTTAACAAAGCGCACATTTTTCTGGCTCTATCGTGGACTTGCATATTTTAACTCCTATCTTCTGTTCAGCAGCTAAAAAGAGACTTTCATTCCGGTTTTGGCTGCTGCATCTCGTTTCCCATTCACGGGCTGTTACACAGGCACTATTCTTACAGCCACCCTCCTGCTGATAACAGGGGAAAGACGGGGGTTCACGAGACGCCCCAGAGCTGCTCCCTGAAACAGGTGGGGGGGTTCTGCAAACACCGGCTTTTACAAGCCCATTACTGTTATGTCTGCAGCGAGGAAGGAATATGAATCAGTACCGAGGCTAAATTAGCTTTCTGCCCACAGTTCTTCCAAGGAATTCTTACAGAGATATATTTGTATTAAATAAAAGAGATTAGAGGAAACCATATAAATGCAATCCATCATCCACAATTAGAAATAAATGAGGATAGGAGCAAGAGAAACTTTCTCTCTCTGAGTCCTTTTTCAGGAATATGCTTATGTGTATAAATATATATTAAAAAAAAAGTGTGTGCATATATATATGTGTATATATATACACACACAGGCACACATACATGCATATATATATTCATATATTCAAGAATTTCTGTTAAAGTCAAAGCGATACAGTATACATATACATTTGCATATACAGCATGTATAAATACATATTTTGATATAGCTATAGATATAGATATATGCATAGTGTACATATACACAAGCAGCCAAAAGAAACAGAGAACCTGCCTGCCTTGCCTGGGGCCAGACACATCGTCACCCAAAGGCAATTTTATCCCAGCATTTCACCTCTTTTTTTTTCACGCTTAAAGACCCAGCTCCAGGAGTCAAGTGAATCTTTCATAACCACAGCTCTCTTCAAAAAGGCAACCAGAAAAAGCTATTCAACCAAAAATTATATTCTCATTATCAACCATTCATCGTCAACATCTCACCATCAACACCCTGGTGCCACGCTGGGCTCTCACCAGGGCTCAGGACTCGGGAGCAGGGGGACCCTCAGAGCCCCCCACTATTGAAGGGGGGAACGGGTGCGTAAGCCAAAACCATCCCTCAACTTAACCAAGGCATAAATCATTGCAAAACTCAAATTGCCAGGCCAACACGCAGCTCCAGCACCCCTCTCGCTGCCTTTCCCACCCGTGCTGCAGAAGGCACTTTCAGGAGCACTGAACTTACCAAAACCATTTCAAAAAAACCTTATTTGTTTGGAAGGTGTGGGAGGTGAAAGGTTTCTTTAAGTAGATTTAAAGTGAAAACCATTAGCGGTGCATTGTTCATTCAGTTCCTTTATCCATGACATGAGAACAAAATGATCTGATCCAAGCAAAACTTCTGGTTTCATAGCAACAATGAATATATATTTTTTGTGGGGAAATATGATGCAAATCAGCGCTTAGGTGCAGAACTTGTGACTACTTTATTTCCTGTACTAAAGTCTGTTGAAACACTAATAAAATATAATTTGACTAAATGGCTTCCTGGAAAATAATAATAAAAAAAACCTTTTCTCGTTTAAAAGTGAAAAAATGTCAAAAGTGCGGTTAAGTTGTGCAAAATAATAATGCTGTTCAGCTCTTATATAACTCTTTCCATGAGATCTCAAAATAATTTTTGAAGAAAATAGGGTAGATTACCCCTCCTTCAGTGCTGGGAATAAAGAGCCAGATCCAAGGAAATCGTCCTGCCGTAGCTCCGAGCGTTAGAGGACACGGCAGAAATACAGCCCAGGTTTCCTCAGCTCCGTGTGATCTTCTGGCATCTCGCGAGGAGAGACACAGAGGGTAAGGAAACAGTGGGAAAAACTTCTAGAAGCGTTCAAACAACTGAGGAAGGGGCATTGCTTTTTGAAAAGTAACTTGGGTGTCTCGGTAACTTGGATGTCGTTGAAGTCGTGTCCTTCCCTGAGGTCCACAAACGTGCTATGTGTTCACCACGGGTGTTAGGTACCTTCGCTGAGACAAGGGGGCTGAGTAATGCATCTTTTCTGGTTTTATACCCATAGCTTTCATAGCGTGTAGCCTGTGACATGACACCCTACTCCACGGACACTGTCTCCGTCCCATTCTTCCCTTGCTACAGCTACCTAATGGCCGTTGCCCTTTGGAAAGCAAAAATAAAGTTCCTGCAGGATCCAAAGCATCTTGTATGTTGAAGGCTAGACATCTCCACTAAGTTTTCTAGCTCCAGGTTATTATGTAAAAGATGAATGGCAGCAGGTTCTTCTGCCCTCCAAATTTGGGGTGAAAACGGCCACGGCTCCCATGCTGTGCCTGAGTTGGGTGCTCCAGGCACCCAGAAGACCTGAGGGACAGATGCCAGTTTTACAAGCAAAAAATACAGAGAGTTTCTTATCCAGAGGTTTTTAGCCTTGATCTTCAGGCACACGCCATCATCCAACTTTGGATACGTGGTCTTCAGTCCTGTCAGGGAGTGCCAGCTAAATTTGAGGTGACTCTGGGAGCAGGAGAAATTGGATCGTGGTTTTCTGGGCAGTTCATTTATAAGCTACTTCAACTGCCTCAATGTCCCAATCAAAGCAAAATTTAGCCAGTCCAGATCTTGCCTTTAATCTTCTTCACTTTCTGCAAAATAAAGAAAATAGTTCCTTTAGGGCAATCAAATCTATGAGGTTTTAGGGCTATTTTATCAGAAATCCCTCCCACAGGCTGCCACTTCTGGAGTTTCCCTTCCCCGTGGGGAAAATGGGGACAAAAGGGACTTGGGGTGATGGCCTGATGCAGCAGCATCAGGGTTGGGGACACTGGGGTCACGGCAGTTCCTCGCCACCCCCAGCAAAGTGCTCGAGTGCTTCACTGCCCTTCCCCTAAGAAAAAATGCTCCTGATGTTTAATCTAAACTCCCTTGCTGCCATTTAAAGCCTTTATTTCTTTTCTTGTCCCTGATGAACAATAACGGAGAAACATTGTCACACAATATAAAATATTAAACACCTGTTGTAAATATTAAATTATATGCAAATACAACCTGGCAAAGATAATACCCAATACATTGTTTACATTGCTGCTGATTAATATTGGAGATTAAAATTAATACTCGCATAATATAAACATCAACATGCTTTTAGCATGCAATTAAGCCGAACAATTTCATCAGCACAAAATGTTCTCATCCTTGCAAAACCAAAGCAGGTCTGAAAATATCACTGAAATCAAACTCCAAATGCAAAACATGTGGATCATGAAAGATTATTTTTCCAGTTTGGAAAAGCTTTTTCCCAAACTGGAAGGTCGTGGTTGCAGGCAGTCAGAAGTCCCACCACGATGGGCAGATCCTCTTGTCTTCTCCACGGCAGTGTCCGTCCCTCTCTTCACCGATAAGACGGGGCCATGAGAGCCATTGATATTTTCTTTCCTGAAAAAGCCGTTAAAAATGGGATGAGTTAACACAACCGTTGGATTTAAGGCACATGGAGTCTTCCTTTGGCACGGCTCACCGCTGGCGAGGTCTCAGCTGGAGAGTACCATCGCAGGAGGATGCAAACAAACTGGGCAGAGCCCAAAGGGGTGAAACAAAGATGATCAGAGGTTGAGAAAACTTAAGGTCTGAAGGAAATGGGGAAAGAAGATTGAGGGAAGACCTCTCAACCGTCCTCTGAGGTATAATATCTCTTCAGAGAAAAGAGTGCATGGTTCTCCGTGTCTACTGCCGGTAGGACAAGAAGGGTTGAATTAAAGTGCAGCACGTTTGGGTGAGATTTGAGGAAATCTTTCTAACGACAAGGTTAATTAAGCAGGGGTATAGATTAGCTGGGGAAGCAAAGGAGTCTACATCACTGGAAATCTTTAAGAACAAGTTAGACAAGCGTGTAGGAACGATGCAGAACAGAGTGTCAGGTGGAACAGGTGACGTGTTAAATAGCCATCTATTTTCTCTGATTGCTCTTATCCTCTGCTTTTTATCTCCCCAGGAATCAGTCCAGCTGGATTTTAGCCACATGGGAGCTAAGAGGTGCATTAGCTCTCAGACACCAACCAGCACGAGTGGAGACCAAACCCAGGAGATCCCTGCAGGGAAACCTCTTCCCGCTGTCCTTGTCCGGGATGTCCCACCGCTCTGATGGAGCACCACTCAGTGCTCCATCTAAAAAACCCGTGGCTGATGCCTCTGCAGGAAATAAGGCAAGATGTAAAGCAGAGAAGACAAAATGTGGGTGTGTAATGAGGTGACGGCACATGTCCTGGCAGATGATTGCAGTGATAAAGCATGCCATATGCTCCGGCTCCTATGTAAATCTTCCTCAGCTGACATTGTTATGGAGCATTTGGGAACACACTCCGATCCCTTATGTTTTCTCCGTCCTTCATAAATGTTGCCACGCGCCGAATACCTAAACACAATTAACCTCTGACATTACATCGAAAGGCTCTGCTGCATCCTCAAAGAGCAGGGAGCTTCTCCCAAATATCCTCAGAGTGCATCGCCTCCACGGCGGGCAGATTGCTTTCCACGGCCAGAACAAATCTCTAGGTGTTGCAGCAGCCTGCACAGGGAGCAGATGTCTCTTGTCCCCTCCAGCCTTCGCCGACCAAAGAAATGGTGAATCAAATGTGCCAAACTGATCCCAGTTTGGGATCAGCAATACAAGACCCAAATGAGATGGTGTATTTGGGCAGTGCCCAGAGCATCCCAGCCGTGACCTGGATCTCAGCATCCAGAAAGCTACCGGTACAAATTGTTAAGCAATTTAGAAGTATTAGATCAGAGGGAAATAAGGGGAAGAGAAATTGCCGACAGGGATTTTTCAAGAGCAAATTCCTGTCAATCCTTTCTATGATAAGAAAACCAGCCCAGCTGATGGAGGGAAGCTGTAGCTGTGACAGATCCTCACTCCAGGGAAGCTCCTGGCACTGTCTTGGCTGACAACTTCGCAAACAAACAAGGGAAACCTGATCCAGGTGAGGTTATAAAGGGGGGCACAACAGAGGGGAGAAAACCTGTGCCCCGCAAGCTGTTATCAGACATGCCGTGCCAGGCTGCGAGGGGATCTGAAGGGGCACCCGGTCCCCATATATTCAAAATTTGCATTAGCAACCCGGACGATAGACTAAAGAGTGTGGTATAAAGTGTGCGAATAAGTCTGGGCTATGAGGACTGCAAGGTTTTTGGAAGGCAGATAATTAGAAAAAAATATTAATAAATTCATGGCATTGGTTTCGAGTGAGCTAGAAAAATTCAGTAAGAACAGAGAATTCAAGAGCTGTGTTTTGGATGGATAGCTAACGCCCAAATCCATGTTGGGGAATAGCTTTTGGAGAGGTCTATAACCCCCCAAAAATATGATGGGATCCAGCTTGGGATGATGCTCAGGAGGGAAAGGACAGGCGCAAGGGCCATCCTCGGGAGCATCCGTGGGAGGTGACACCTTTCCTTGTACGCGATGCTTCGACTCACTGCGATGCACCACAGCTTAAGGATAATACAGATGAGCTGGAGCCTGTCCAGGAAAGAGCAACCAGACGTGGTCTGGAAACAACGGCCGACACAGAAAGGATTAAAGAATTGGGGGCTGCAGACTTTTTCACCATCTGCTATTTTAAAAAAAAACAAGCTCAGGTTTTGTCTACTTTACCCAGAGACAGAGTGATAATTGGATACAGTCAGCCGCATATTTCGCAATAAGCAGCTTCGCATCAGTGGTTGGATCCCCAAAGCGGGTCTCTGCCCTGCGAAGGGCTCCTGGGCTGAGGTTTCCCCGAGCAACACCTTCCCTCCTCTGCAGTGCAACACAGCACACGAAGCTTGGTCACAATTTTCCTCCATCGTGCTGGTCTCCCTTGGCTGCTTCTTAATTCCTGAAGCTTGCAGAAATGCCTGTGATGAGATTCTTTTATTTCTATTAATTTTATAAAAGTTGTGCTACGGATACATATATGTATTTTGCTGAACCTGTCCTGGAACAGCTGTAGACATTGTTCTTCATTCAGTTGCCGCTTTCCACCATTTTTTGCAAAGTTATTTTCCGAATCACTTCTTTGGAGCAGCGTTTTTTCCCTCGGGTGGGTTCTCTGAATTTCCTTATTCCCAGTGGAGGTCTGGGCATCAGCAGTAAGGAAGCAGGATAACCGTCCCCGTCACACGGGGTGGGCAGAGCAGGCATGGTACCTATTGTTCTCTGCATCCGCTGTGGCTACGAAAGGAGGAAATCAGCTTTATTTGAAGCAAAGACAGACATCAATTAGGAAATTCATTAGGAAAAACTTCCTGGCAATAGAGTAGCAATGCATGGGAACAGACACCACAGGCAGCTGCAGAAACAGCCGGATTTTTAAGAAACGGGCTTATGGGAGATGCTCTCCCGTACATCAGCTCCTGGAACGTTGTCACCTCATCCTCTGTGGTCCACACCTGATCCTCTCCCACACTGACTACAGGGTTCCCCTCCCTTCCTGCCCTATCACATCCCCTCTTCTGGGGTCCCTGCACCCCTCCGCCTTTGACAGCACCACAGGGTCTCACCCACCCTACACTTAGCATCCCTCTGAAGGTTAAGAAGATGGTGCACCTTTCCGAAGGGCTGGGAGAAGGGCAGCGCCTTTTGCAAGGCAGAGGGAAGGATGGGGGGACAAGGGCGGGTGTTTCGCCTTCCCTCGTGAGCAGCACTTGGCAGAGGAAGCTGCATGGTGGTATTCGCTGCAAGCCCACCGCCGTTGGCACTGCCTCTCAACTGACAGCAGCAGAGGAACATGCTTGCAAGGTCTGCTCTGGAGCCCACCCAAGCATTACCAGCATGCAGGGGGTCCCTGCTATCAGAAAAGCCACCTGTTATTCTCTTACAAAGGCACAAAATTCCATTTTTTTTTCTCCTAGCCCTAGCAAAGCAAGCAACCAACCAACCCAAAAAGCTGCAAGCTCCCTTTTAACCAAATTACTCCCTATGAACGATATTCAAGGGAAGAAAATGGGGTGCTGTGCTGAACCCCCTGTCTGCCAGCAGAACCAGCCCAAGCAGCCGAGGGCAACACCCAAAAAGGGGGCTGCAAAAGGGCCACAGCGGTTTGGCACGTAGCAGCGGGCAAGATCAAGAGCAGAGTAATCTGCTGGCACGCAGGTGGCTCACAAATCCCATGTCTAGTAGGCTTTGCTCATTTATTTATTTGTTGGGGGAAGCGGGGGGGATCAAACAATTATATACATTGCTCACTTGGCACTTTTTGGGTGTCTCTCTGCCCCATGTTGCCCCTAAGCTGGGACAAAACTGGGATGCTGAGCTACAGGGCACACCTGAGTGTGGAAACATGGTTTGGGATGGATGTCTCAGGAGGTTCTGCAATGAGCACACATTTCCTAAAAAGCTAGAGAACAGAAAAAAAAAAAACACCCTTCTCCTCTACCTGTGTCCTTGCTAATCATCTCAGCAGATATCTCAGTCCATCAGGCGTGATGGAGGGAACCCCTCCTTGTCCCGGCAGGTCGCTGAGCCCCATGGTGTGCGGCAAAGCCTGTGAAAGCCGTTCGGATGCCCGCAGCATGGCACGAAGACGCACGGATCCGAGCCAGAGACCAGACTCGCAGACCTGCAGGCAGGAGGGTGCCGCCGGGACTCTGCCAACAAGCTGCTCCTGGCATCCAACACTTTCCGGCATCCCTGCCCTCCCGGCAGCCTTTCTGCTTCAATATATCCATCTATTTGGTAGCAAATTCGTACTGATATCGTTGCTATCACAAATGCAACGTTTAGGATTGGATCTCTCCCCTGAGTCAATGCCTGTTGGTCCCTGATATTCTCTGCTTTGCCTCCGCATCTCTCCATTTCCAGCTAATAAAATTACACCGTTCGTTTCCAACCGGCAAAAAAAATTTCCGACCCCAGGCTGAGGCTCCCTGGGGTCTTGCAGGGTTGGGGCTGCTCATGTGGGGGAAAAGCCACGGCCCGCAAGGGAAGGAAGCTCCAGCAAAGAGATGTATTTTTGTTACTGCGGCTGTGTTTTAAGTTTCTATAGCTACCAGAAGCGAGCTGTCGGGAAATATTGTTGCGCTCTTCCCCGCATGCTGCTTTTGAGTGGAAAAGCAGGAAATGGGGCCCATCGGAAAGGGGTTTTAACTTCCCATATTTAAGCATCTCTCCTCCTCTCACCTCCGTACCCCCTTTCTGGGTGGGGTGAGCACATTTGGCCGCGTGCTAGCGATGCTTCTCCAAGCCCGGCGATCAGATTGCAAGGCCAGATGCAGCACAGTTTTCCTGCAGAGCTGCGAGCGATGGTGGCCAAGGTTCCCGAAATCAGCTGGGAAGCAGCATGCCAGGCTGAGCGGGGGCTGCTGCCAGAGGAGACAGTCCCCAGCCCTCGGGTCTCCTGGCCCTGGGCACCGATGTCGTGTGCTGCTGGGCATGCCCCTCTCCGCCCTGCAAGGCTCCTGCAGAAATGCAAACCCCAGTCCGTTTTTCCTCCCTTTCCCTGTTTCCATCAATCCTTCGGCATTTACATACACATATATAGATGCACACAGCATGCAACAGATAACCTTTAAATAACTTCTAGTTCTACTCTCTGATTTGGAGAGACTCAAGCCCTCAGCACAGGAGGAAAACCTTTCAAAAGCTGGAAGCACGCCTCCGAGCCCACGCCGAGCCCCAAGGCCACCTTTGCCTTCTGGCACTCGCATCCCCAGCTCACTGCCACGACAATAAAATCCACCTTCCCTCTTCAAACAATGAGCCAGTCTTCCATATGCTTTCAGGAATAATGTGCACGCTGTTATACACGGTGCCTAAATTGCTCCGAGGGGAGAGAGGGGTACTCAGACACAAGACGATAAATAGGGTGTAAGGACCATTTCCTCAAAGGGGTTGAGTTATTTGAGTCCTAGCGGTAACAGACCTCATTTTGTTCAGGGACAGACGTGTTTCTGGAGACATTATCTAGATCCAAGGTGTTTCTTCTCCTTCTGCCAAGTGTTGGGACACAACAGTCCAAAGCAATGCACTCACATCCCTGCTGGTTTCTGTTCTTGTAACAGTTTGGTCATCTCTCCACAATGCACACACACATGTACAGAGATGGGCTGGTCCCTCAGTACTTATGAATTAGCGAAATGTGAGGCTCAGGAGGTCAGAGGTTGGGTTCATACAAACATCCTGAAGTTCAAATATTTTCCCAAAGCTTGTCTGAACTTTATGTGACCCTCTTCAGTCTGGAAATGTGATGCAGCCGGTGCTCCTCATGAGATTACCAACACGTCATGAATCTAGCAAAGTCTGCAGCATCACCAGCAGAAACCGCTTTTCCTGGAACATTTGGTCCTTGGCTTCAGCTGCAGACCAGGGCCATGAGGGCTGGGCTCTGGGTCACGGTCAAATGCCAAACGATGCTTTGGACAGCTTCCAGGTGGTCTCCAACAATGTGGACGTGGCCTTCAGCCATTCCTCCACCTGTCTTTGCTCCAATCCTTGAGACCCAAGACCCAGAAATCGGTCAAAGAGCTTTCCTTCTCAGACAAACGTTGCCTACACGAAGCTCCGATTTGCCAGCTCTAAGGCAGGGGTGATCATCACCCGGACGCTGGAGGAAGGCTTGAAGATGACAAAAGCACACCATTACCTGTAACACTGTTATTCTGCAATTTGTGTGGTATCCTGCCCTGATTTAAGGCCCAATTTGCTAAGTGCTGGGCACACATCTAGCAAAGGACAGCGGCACGTTCTTATCCTCATTATAAAATCTGCCTCCTTCCCACAGCAGGAGATGACTCAGACACTGAGCTTGAACACTGTATTTTGCAGATATTCGCAGAGTAACAAACTTCCCAGAAGCGGTAACAAACTTCCCAGAAGCGGTAACAAACACCGGGATCCTGGTGGACATTTTGCTGCCTGCTCATTGATATTACAAGACATTTCACGACGTTAAAATCACTATTTTTTAACATAACTCACAAACAAAACAAAGCCGCCTCAAGTCAGTGTTTTAGTTATAAGTTGCTTAACAGCAAGCAATATTTCTGCCGTTGTTTCTAACAAGCAATTTGCTACTTTTTGCTGTTGTCTGAAATGCCAGAAGATTAACAATCTCTCTCCTGGGTCTGCAAAATCTCCTTTTACCGCTGAAACTAATTACGCTGTTAACCACTAATGCTGCCGAAGGAGAGCTAATGAGTTGCTAGACAGTGGGCGTTTTATCTCCCATGCACAAAAAGCTGCAGCCGTAGAATGTGCAGCACCGACAGAAAACTTCTGCGGCGGCCGCAGTCTGCCTGGCAAAAGAGAAAACCGTGGAGAAGGAAAAGCAACTGCTCCGAGACACCTCTCCCTGCCTCCATCACCTGCAATGCTCAGAAAAACAGCCGTGGAGATGTAAATGAAAGGATGCCTCGTTGCTTTTACACCCCCAGGACATTGTCAGCCTTAATGAGTTAATATTGTTAAATCCTTCTGTGCTCATCAGCTGGGAAATAGTGTAGGAAAGGCGCTTTCGAGGACGGCCCTCCCAAGACGGCATTTGTACATTCCCGTTTCCTCCAGCCGTCTGCTGCCTTTCCACGTCCCCCCAGGAGACGTGTCCTGCATCGTGCACTGCTGTCATTGCTGCTGGTTTCATTACTATCATCATCATCAGTTCTTAATGTTAATATCGTAGAAGCGGCTTGGAGCACTAGTCACGGTGCCGGACCCCTTCGTGCTTCATGTTGCACAAACGCTGTCGGAGATATCCCGCTCTTGCCCCAGTTACCCTCCAGTGCAAACTGAGTAAATTCAGGACTCCGCTGTGTGTTGTCCTACCTAAAAAACCTCTACCCCCATCTCTAACGGGCTGATGGGCTGCACCATCACAGCCCGCAGCAGACCAGACCAGAAGCAGAGTCTGGAAGGAGGCGAGTGAGTCATCTCCTCCGCGAGGCTGAGACGGTGGATATCCAGGGAAAACACTCGTGATTTGGTTCACCCCGGAATGGGTACCTCTAGTGGGACGGGTCATTCCTCCCCATCGCAGGTGCGTTAGACACCTGTGGTGGGGTGGGAAGACTCCTATGTGGGATGGAGCACAACCAAGCAACACCCCACAACTGGGTTTTTCTGAATTGCAGCATCTGGTCCTCAGTGGTACCCAGTAATGGGTCACAACTCCCAACTTGCTTTTCTTCCTCCAGCACTAACCCACTCCTCAAAGGCCTTGTTCATCAGTTTGACCGTAGGGTCGCTGGTGCTATCCGTTGTCCTTAGGATATCACAGGAATTAAATTAACGCTGTACAGTGGAGCTCAGAGGTGAAAAATGACCACAGGCATTGGCAATAGTGCCAATTATACATTGGACCATCCTCCTCAAGCGGCCAATTCAAATTCTTCCTTTTCCCCATATCAGCACTGCTGAAGAAGCGCTCCTGGGAGCAGACCCAGAGCTGGGGTACATCTCCAAATACTTGCGGTGGTGGACATCTAATACTCTGCAACCCTGTTTGTGTTCACTGCAGACATGAATACCTATTGCTGGTCATGCCGTGGCTCATTTTTATTGAATCCAATGGAAACAAATTCTCCTTGACATCAGCGAAGCCAGGGCTTGGCCCCAGGAGCAGAAGGAGCCGTGTTGGTTGCTGACCCAATGGTGGGCAAACCCCAAGCTAGGTGCAGGACAGACCCTGCAGTGAGCCCTAGCAGATCAGGATGCTCAGACATGCCTGCGAGCCTTCCAGCTCCCTTTCCATACTCATGCATGCTAAATCTGCATTCACACCTATACTTTATCAAGCATCTCGCCTGCCCATGCAGCAGGAGACTTCCCTGCATGTCACCAGTTTTTGACCTATATATTCATGGTGTTAATTGCGCTCAGCAAAAGCAGCAGCATTGCCGCCCTGAAACAGTCTCCACACTTCTCTGCTTTCCTGCCCAATTCACATAACTCCTCCAAGTCCTCTGTGGCCAACTTTTTATGCCGTGCAGCCTTTCCCAGCTTCCCCAGTTTTGAGGGTAAGAACATTTTTGTATTGCATTCTTTGGTGGATCATTCAAAGGCTTCAATAACCACGTTTCAGGTTTTGTAACCTTGCCTGAGCACTGCCTACTGCTGTTGTTTACATCTGGGACTTCAATTGCACAACGGTTCCTTCATAAAAACATTAGTTCCTCGCACTTGGGTTGAATTCATGGCTTGAAATTGTATCTTTCCATGTGTTTGTATACATTTTCTGTGTCTGCTATGGCCAGACAGCAGCTCTCTGCTTCCTGGGGAGAAATTGTTGCTTCAAAAACATCCCCTGCATAGTTACGATGAGTTCTGAAGGAAGAGAATAAAGTGTGCGGTGCCACCAAGGTAGAAAAAAGGAGGTCAAAGTGCTTGAGAGACTCGCACATCCCTGGAAAGCTTCTGGAAGCGGAGCTGGGAATGGGGAGCACTTGCAAGGGAGGGGGTGCTGAGGGGAAAGTTGTTTTCCCCTATTTTTGCCTTCTCCATTTCCTTGCCCAACATGGAACCGCAGGGTGCTTCTGCTCAGGAAAGGGAACTGGTCCCATCACAGACCAACAAGCCAAACCAGGGAGCTGGAGGTCAGGGCGTGCAGAGCCCCGGAGGGCTGGAGCCCAAAGGTGAGCTCAAGTGACACACGTGCGGACACAAGGCAAATTCAGCATCTTAGGGACCTCAGGAATAAGTAGCATTACCAATGTAGACTGACCCATCACAGATGCACCCTTGGGGTTTCACACCAGTGAGCTGGGACCTTGGTTTATGTCATCTACCACTGTGAAGGTCTCTTGGGGCTCCTCAGCTTCCAAGATGCTGTATCTGATCCAGGGCAAAGGAAACAGCTTTCCTGTCGGAAGCAGGGGACATCTTTATGGGCTGTTGTCTGGAGCCTCTGGGCTTCCTTCTTCTCCACAGACTGTGGGGAGCCCAAGGGGCTTTCCTCGCTCAGAGCTCAACATCTGCATCTTCTGGGTGAGGTTTTAACCTGGCTCTGGCCCTCTTGTCTTGAACCACTCACCTTGAGGCAAGAGCAGCTGAAAGGCTCTCGGGTGGAAGGAAAAGAGGAGAAGATGGGGGAGAGCAGGGGTTAAATGTTCAGACACTTCATCTCTGACATCAAATCCTTTCCAGTACAAGAAGGCAAAAAATCGTTTCAAACCAGCAGCTGTAAAGGTCACGAGGGAAACTACAGTGTTGAAATCATGTCTTCGGCAGAGCAGAGGAGCACACTCGGAGGAGCAGGTTGGCCGGCACCTCTTCACCCTCCGGCTGACCAGACGCCAGCAGCCCTCATCACGCCGGGGCTGAGCCACCAGCGGTGACACCCTCGCACCTTGCACAGCCCCATGTTCCACCGGGAGCAAACTGAACACAGTCGGGCGCGGGTGTTGCTCAGCCAGAGATGCTGGGAGCGGGAACCACCTCCCCCACCAAGCGTTCCGCAGGCGGTGGGCTTTGATGCCTCCACGTAAACATCTTTCTGCTTGAGGAGCACTAGCTGGAAAACAGGCTGCTTGAGGGAAATAGCGCAGTGGTATGTGATGTGCCTCTTTGCTGTCCATATATTCTCTGTTTTTTACGGTAACAGCAAATACGCTGGGCCAGAAGTGCCTGACCCCATCTGAAGAGTTTTAAGAGTATATGATGGTGAGCAAACCCTGCCTGCACATGGACCTGAGCAAACCCTGATTGAACAAAGTGGAGAGAAGATCAAAACAAAACTCTTTTTTTTGCCTAGAAAGGTTTGCTCAACTTTTTAAGTCAAAATTCATCTGCCATGACACGATGCTGTACGCCGAAGGAGAGCAGTGCATAAGGTAGCAGGGCAGGGACCGACGGGGACACACTGATGCCCTGACATCTCATCCCCCCAGCCCACCTCCAAACCATTTTCTCCAACCCAACACAGCCACCCCTCTCCCCATGCCTCTTTTCTTTCTTTCCTGAGTCCCGGAGCTGAGTTTTGGCCCTTGGGCTGGATTCCTCTCTGCTCTCGGGGAGCTCCTTTCTATTTATTTTCCCATCATGTTTCGCCTTTAGCACATTCCTCCCAGCTCCAGCGGTTCGCTTGCAAGACACGGCATTTTTCAGATTGCTGCCATAAATCCGCAGATCGGCCGTTACGACGAATATCGGGTGACCACACGCCTCTTCTGACCCCAGCCAGAGAGCATCAGGTTGCCTGCGACTGGATCAAACATGGGTTATTTTGGCTTTTTTTTCCCCAGCATTTTATTTAACCGAGCAAAACCCACCCCAGGGTCGGCGGGGACCCGAGTGCCACCCCGGGAGAGCCCCTCTGCAGCCTGAATGCAGCCTCTGTTGCGACTCACGCTGGCACCGCTATGCGAGATGCCCCAGGCTCCCTACTGCACGGGCATGCCACCCTGCCCAGCTGAACCCCCTGCCGATGCACGCAGCCCCTGCTGCAGATGTGCACCACTGTATGCGAAGCATCAGGGCTGAAGCCCCCACGGAGCCGGGGGAGAAGTAATGCCTGATTTTTGCAAAGCCTGGGGCCGGAGCGGTGAGCCAGGACAGTCATGGACACTGAAACCTCCACTTTAAAAAATAATTCAGCTAATTGGTTGCTGATTCTGCCTTTTCTTCTCCTAAATTAACGCTCTGGGGCCACAGCAGCTTGTAGCCAGATTTTGTGGCAAAGCTGGGCTTGTCTGTTAAGAAGACTGTCCTTTCTGGTCCACATCCTAAAGCAGCAAAAAACTCCCACCATTTTCCCCAATACCCACCAGCCTTTTATTCTGGTTTTCATGGGCTGGGGGCAGCTGCAGAGCCCTGGGCAGGAGCGCAGCCTGCAAGCACGATGAAGTCCCACGCTGGTGGGCTTGCAATGAGCAATGAGGTGCCGGCCACCACCGTCATGAGGTCTATGTCCCCTCTGGGAACCTAACCTAGAGCCAGAAAGACATTACGGATGCCCCCCTGGGGTGAGAGACTCATGATGTCCCTGGGCTATCGGGCACGGGCGAATACGACCTGATGGCCAAGGCAAAGCAAACGCAGCACTACAAGCTGGTGCACTTAAATAGTTTTTGCTGCTGATTTTTTTAAACCAATTGATTTGTCAATGCACTGGAGAAACAAAATGGGGAAAAGGCAATTACGGAAGAGACCAGCATCATATTAGGGATCGCTGCTGCTGCTGCTATTAGTGTTATTGCCCTCTTCCCTCTGAGCCTTATTAGGTGCTTACATGAGAGTCAGACTCTCCTGAAATGTCAGTGAGCACCAAGCACTTGAAAATCCAGCCCTGCGGTGCCCGGAAAATCTTGTTGATTACTTTAGACATTGTATGAACGCAGGAAACTACAGCAAGCCTCAGGCGAGTCCCGGCCATGTGCGACAGTGAGAAACAGGGAGCAGAGGCAGGCAGGGCGGAGGGGAGCCGCACTTTTCAGATTTCTTCCTCTGAACCAGACATGCTGGGAACATTGCACAGCAATCCTTGGTGCCAGGGGACAAATCCTGCCACTCACATTCGACCAGCTGGGTGACAGGTCCCGTTGCAGTGCAGCCATTTCAGCAGAAGTGGCACCGAGTTCCCCAGGACCGCAGGTTTTCTGAGTACTGCAACAATGCTCTGCTCCTGTTGTTCAACAAGGGTTGCACGCAGTGACCAAACTCTTTGCCTGCTGGCAGTGGGGTGTCAAGAAGGCAGACGGACATCCTACCGTGTTTCCAGAGCAAATGTCCTAAAAAGTGTTGCATTCCAGGGTTTGTATTTTGCTAAACGAATGTCCTCCGATGTAACACATCCTAGAAAACGTCCTTCCCTTCTCCTCATTCCTAGATCTCTCTTTGCCTCTCTCTTACTACTGCGTGAGCTTCTATTTTCCCGTATCTTCAGAGCAAGGTCCCATGTTCTCCATTTCAGGTAGGGGAAGGGACCTCCGTGCGTCCTCATCCATACCCAAAGCTCGCCATCAGCCTTATTAGAGATGAAAAAAGTAATGACCTGATTCCAAAGAAAAGCCAGATTTTCCCCACTTTTCCATGAAACCCAAGCAGCTGCAACTGCAGGAACAGCCTCCAAAACTCTGGAGCTGAGCAGGAGCTTTCCTGGAGGTGGGTCACATTACAGCAGGTAGAAATGTCTGGGTCTGATTTTTATATTGTAAGTGTGTGGAGGTACGTTCAGAGAGCCAGTGCCAACCCAGGAGAGCTTTTGGTTCAAACAGCCAAAAAGCAGAAGGGAACTGGGCTTGTTCCCAGTCACCCCACAGCTCTGCTCAACCGGGAGTGGAGAAGCAGTGTCAGATCTGGTTCCCAGCCCAGGGACCTGTTCACAGGTAAGGCTTCTTCTGAACTTTCCCTCTTTGTGGCCTGCATGGCCATGGATGACTTCTCCTCTCCACAGGACGTTGGTGGTTTGAGTTTTAGACTTCCAAGACTGAGGTCCTCGCCGAGGCAGACACAGTGGGCTTGCTGTCTCCTGGGGAGTTATATTTGCTCTTCCTTTCCTTGCTGTTTTCCTTAACCTAAAATAAGATGTCCCAGACTGAAAAAAAAAGTGAGCGTGTTTTGCTCCCAGTCTCTGGATAAACATATCGCTTCCCAACCCTTAAATAGAGCTAATGGGATGAGCCATGGGGAGCTCGTTGAGATGCGGCAGCTTCAGAGGCTAACGAGAAACGCAGAGGTGATGGGGCCCCATTTGCTTCCTCTATCATCTGCCCTGCCAGACCCACAAGAGAGTTCTGCTTGGTCTGCTTAGCCATACCCCACGCTACAAGACTTGGGAAATCAGCCCCCATCTGCCTTGCTCTTACTCTCCCGCAGTGCTTCTCGTTATGAATACGTGGCTGTAATTAGCGCAGCCCATGCCCGCTCACAGCCCCTCCTCGGGGACAGCTGCTGGCTGGAGCCATCTATTTTTTCCCACCACAAAACAGCATTCGTGTGCGAACATGTCGTTTGCTGGGAGCTGAGCTCCACCGCGGCGAGAGGGCTCGGTGCTCCTCATCCCCCACGAGCCGGGAGGAGGTCCGGGAAGGTTGGGTTTGCCTCAAATGATCTGTTTTGGCCTTTCGATGGTGGAGGAGTTAGTGTCTTTTTGCTTGGATGGGCTTTTTTCTACCTCAGACCACCTCTCCCTGGATTAAATGAAAAGTTTAAATGTTATCAAGTGCAGATAGTGCTGAAATTACGTCCTCCATCAGTGGCAGACAGGGCTGGTTGATTAGCCTTTCACGATTTGCATCAATTTAAGAACGAAAGATAGTGAGAGCAGGCGAGATATCTCTCAGAGACCCTTTCAGAAACGTCCAGAGGACGAGCTCAGAGGAAATGAACCTCCACCAGCTCTCAAAGGTGGGCCAGGCAGAAAAGAAGCCCATTTAGCCTGTCTCAGTATCTCAGAGAAGACCAAGATGAGCCACCTGCACCATCCTCTGCTGGAAACTACTGGGGCGCAGGCAAGCCCCGCACCCCGGATCCTCCTGTGCAACCCCAGCTCTTTTCGCTGGTTCTGGGCAACTTTAGCAAAAGCACTTTTCACTTGGTCAGGAGAGCATGGCACATAAAGAGTCTGCTGCAAATTTTGGCACAAGTCCTTCCTCAGCATCACCAGGCATCTGGGCAGCAAGGGGACATATGCTCACGACTCTTGTTCTTGGCTGGGGAGGGCAGGGAAGATGCTCTCCTTGGGTCACAGGTACAGCAGAAAATGGGGCAGCTGGTTTCTCTGAAATCCTGGATCCAGGTTTGCTGTTCCTTCCTTCTCCCACCTCTAAAATGTGATGGGGGAATGGGTCCTTCTCCTCCCCTACGACAGTCTGGATATAGGAACTTGCCTAAAACTTGCCACAGCACCAAACCGCATATCTCCTACTACACGATAAGACCTTAAAGTTACATGTTCTCAGCAGTAACAGCAGCCCACTACTCTATTTCCTCTACAATTTTGCTTCTGCCATCAAAGGTACTTGTGTAGGAATCACAGCTCCACCACCACGAGTGACGCAGGGGCAGAGCAGAAGGAAACCCTCCTCTGTGCATCAACACCAGGCATCGTTCAGCCATTAAACCAGCCCTGCAATGTCTCTCTGCTCTTTCTAGGTGCCTTAATTTTGGTTGCCTTCTTATATTTTTTGAACTAATTCCCTTCAAAGCTGGCCTTGCAAAAATAACCTTGCCTCTGGAAGAAGAGTCCATCTTCTTCTGCCCTCGTGAGCTCGATTTTGTCACCTTGCACCCTCCTTGGGAGGATGTGCCAGATGGAGGGGACCTCTGGCCACCACCCGCCCGCTCCACCTCCAGGCTTTTTGTTGACCCCGAGCCAATTTCTTGGAGATAGTGCAGAGAAAAGCACATTCAACCCTTTGAAACTCCCTGCTCAGCCACTTTCGGAAACCAGATGTCACCAGAGCCAGAGACTGCTAGCCGAAATATCTCGGTTGACAACTAAAAGATGTTTACGCTGCTGATGGGAAACAACCCACCGAGCGAAGGAAACTGCTCGGCAAGGGAGGGAGATTCAGCAAAAACAATGTGAGTCAGCAGCCGAAACGGGAAGCGGCGGCGATGACGGTGGGCAGAGGGAGAGCTGACGGCCAGGGAGACACGAACGGCTGATCCAGGTGAAGCACCGCCGGACCGGAGGGCGGCTGCAGGGATGCAGGAGCCTCTCGCAGAGCAGCTGCCCTGCAGCAATGGGGCAGCCACAAGCCGTGCCCTGTCTGGCTGAAGAGGAGAGGATTTTCTCTCCAACTCAGCGATGAAAAAAAACAGTGTGGATTGAATGGGGCATGGGTTAAGCAGCCTACCACCTTGCTTCTGATTTACCATTTATTTACCGCTGGGATTTAAATAATCTGTTTAGGCCTGAACGTGAAGGATGCCTGAAGTGGGCTGACTCAGCTCAGCAGGTGAAAGCCTGGGAAGAACAAGCATCATTTCCTTCAGCTCCAGGGCAAAAGTATTTAAGGACAAGGATTTATCCAAGGAGAATCCCACAGTAATCTCCAAACTGTCCTCACAGCCCGTTGGCTGGAAAAGAAACCATCCCATGCGTTACTGAGGATTGGGAGTCTTCGGTCCCTGGTCCACTCTATTCTCCAAGGCAGAAGTCCCAGGGCTGTCCATCCCATTTCTCCCCCTCCCTCCCATACATATCTCTGCTGGTGGAGCTGTGTGAAATCCAAAGCCTTCACTACATCTGTTGCAAAAACATCTGCAGCACATCATCTGCAACATCTGTACTACGTGTTAAACCAGGTATCTGAGCTGTTCATTGCAGGTTTTTGTACCACAGAAGTATCTAGAGGCCTGGAAAATGATGTCCAGCCATGCTGGTCAAGACTGGCCCCTGCAGTGAAGACCTTGCTGCAGGCAAGGAGGAAAGAAGGACTATAACCTCCATTTCCCAGAGGGAAACCATAGGGGCCGCAAAAATATGTCACCTCAGTCACTTTGTAGCAGAGCCCGCTTCCACATGGCCCAATGAGCTCTTGCTGCGTTTGGTAAAGCTTCATGATGTTGTCTTAAAATAAAACAATCTTTTATTGGACCTTTTCTTTGTGCAGCAGCAGGCTGAAGCTCTTGTCATTGCATAGTTTAAAAGCCAGGCTGTAAAAGCAGAGCAATACATCCCTGATCATTAGTGCATTTCTGAAAGGTGTTCTCACTTCTTTGCTTTGCTTTTCACAGCCCAGATGAGAAAAAGGCTTATGTGAGCAAATCTAAAATTAATCACCTGAGTGTCTTACAGATTTCCAAGGGTAACTGTGAATCGTTGTCTTTGCAAGATGCACAGACCTCAAAGACTGTACATCTCTCTCCTCCTGCCTTTTCCCTGGGTTTGTTGCTCCAAGACTAGGGCAAACCTCACGTCCTTACATGCAGGCGTTAGAGGCAGAAACTGGGCAGCCTCACGTGGATAGGCAGGAACTTGCAAATATTAATACCATTCTACCTCTGAAGCAGGCTGTGGATGGCAGATCCCTTCCCATCGCTCTGCCCCATCCCCGTTCCTCCTTGTCTGCTGCGCTGTCAGGAAGCAATGATCCTGCCCGAGCAGCCAGGATGCTCCAGAAAGGGTCCCAGAGCTGATGTGATAAGCAGGAGCTAACAGCTTAGATTACCACCAGCACTACTGGCATCATTTCTGCCACCAAGTAAGACATTTACACATGCTAGACCTTGTTTGTAAGGGCGCACAAAGCTGGAACCTAACACAGAGCGCAGATAGACATTCACAAGTGCCGCCCACATTCTGGCTGAGTCAAAGAGCTGAGCTAGCGTGTGGCAAGGAAAGTGAGAGCTTTAGAAATCAAGCATGGGTTAAATGTTGAGCAGGCTGGACGTCAGACAATTTATGGAAAAGAAACATCCCTGGTGAGATGTTTCCCTGGTGGAAAACATCCCCGGTGAGAAAGACCTGCCTTAGGCAGACCAGCTGATAGAGAATTACCTTCTACGTATACTTCACCACTGATTCCTTTGGGAATGAGTGAGGGATAAAAAGCATTCATTGTGTGAGCGTGAGCATTGGGGTGGGCTTGACCCAAATCTCCTGGAATCCGGAGGCACTTTCCATTGCCTCGAACCAGACCCCAGCAATCCTCACTGGATTGCAAAGTCTTTAGGGCTACGGGGCAATTTTTGAGCTGATAGGAAAGGCTTTTCAAGCAGGGATTAATTTATAAGAAGAACTGAGAGCTGTAGTTGTAAGACAAGACCCTGACCCAGCACGGGTTCATTGCTACCATTCAATGGTTATTTGAGCAATGGCTACGTTTTGCCCAGATACTGCCCTGAAAAACTGCAGAAAACTTGATTTACAGCTTGGCAAAGGGTGCGTGTGCTGCCTACCTGCAGCAAAAACAGCATTTGCCTGCCAAGAGCACGGTCTGAATTCCCTGGGCTTCAAGGCTGGAATTCGCAATATCCTGCCTGCCAAGCTGCCGAGCACATACCCAGCTTTGCGTGTGCTTTGATAAAAGAGGGAGAAGATCCCTTTGCCACATCCAATGTCTTTTGTTGCTCTCAGAGCACCTTTTCTGGAGGCTATTTTCCCATTTTGTCCAGTCCTTTCATCTTGGCGCTGTGTTTTCCGCCCTGCTGGTTTTCCCAGCAACGTAAATCTGTGCAGCGTTAGCAAATCTCCCAGCTCCATTGTGCCCACTTTCTCCCGTGCAACTGGAAGTTCATCTTTTGCAGCATCTTTTGCATTCAAAGAAACATTTGCAGGATAAGGACAACCACCTTGCCACACCTGGAGCTTCTTCCACCCATCCTGGAGGCACGTCAGAGTGTTCAGCCCGGTTTGCAAACTTTTCCTTGTCTTTCTTGTTTTGCTGCCACAAAACAGGCAAATCGCTATTGCTCTGACTTCTCATAGCGACTCAAGTCCAGGCTGAGAAAAACATTAATCAAATTGGAGCTCAAAAATGAAGGAGCTGATAAAGTGATAAGCAAAAGGAGAATATTTCTGCAAGGTCAGCGATGTGCACCTACACCCTGCATAATGGCAACGCGCTGCCCAGCCACCAGCCCATCCAGCCTGGCCAGGTCCCAGTCTGAACATCACCTGCAGTCTCCAGCACCGGGAGATGAAGCAGCTTACTCATGACCACCCAGGAAGCATTGTCCAAAGCCCACCATCTCCAGCGTCCCAGCCTTGTGCCGTAACCACTTGCAATCCTAGATTTGCAAAATGAGGGCCTACAATAGGCGCATCAATGCATGTGCAAAGCCGATGATTGCAAACTTATGGATACTTTATATCACGTTATAGCATACTACTCTTCATTTATTCCACATTCATCTTCAGCGCAGTGGTGAGCACGGGCACTCAGTAGGCACCAGCCCTTTGGCTGACATGACCTGTGGAGTTGGCTCCCCCATTAGACTGCATATTTTCCAAGCGAATATGTCCTTAATAACAGTTATCTGTTGGAGATAAATGCAGACACCAAGAATACATTACCTTCTCGCCATCCCAACAAAACATGCAAGGATGCAGCAGTGGAGGAGACTCCTGTGCAAAGCTTTCCTACGGGGCAGCACCCGGGGCTATTGCAGATCCCTGCTGTCAACAGCGGCAATGAGGGAAGGCAGGAATAAAGATAATCCAAGTGGATGGGGAGAAGAAACTCTGATTTCCCTGCTAGGATCCCAGCGCTAAGACCACCTTGATTTGGTCCTCTCCTCACCTCTGTGCTTACAGATGGGTACGTGTGGTGTCACCCTTGCAGGTTTGCACGCCCATAACCCTCGTGTCAGGGATCAGCAGCCCCAGTGCGACATCTGCCAGACGTGTCCTACAGAGTCAAATGATTGCTGGAGCCAATGTGGTGGTTAAAAGCTCTCTGTCCTTGTCCACAAAACCCTGCAGGAGCAACCTCTGCTGTTCTGCGCTGCCACTGCTCTCTGCCCCAGCTGGCTCCTCGCGTAGCCCTCCCGGGAGCATGTCCCATGCTCGCCGGGGCTGTCCTGCACCCACCACACTTCTGCGTTTGCTTTTCATGGGTGTTGTCCTCAGGACACCTCCTCCTTTCCAGCCACTCTACACAACTGCCTGCTCAGACCATTTCCACCAGCCATGAGCTACATCCATGCCTGGGATCCTGCTTTTTTATCAAACCCGCTCCCAACTTCTCCCCTTTTCCTGTCATCAACCCTCTTTCTGTGCAAAGGCTGGGGGCTTTCCAGCCCAGCTTGAGGTGACTTTCTGTGGCCAAGAAGAAGGCAGGATGGGGACAGCTTAGCTCAGACAACTTGCAGCCTCCCTGGCCCCAGGACCACAGAGTCCTTCTGCAGGGACATCTCTACTCTCCATCCACTAACTGCTGGGAGTGGCAATGCGGGTTTTTAAACCAAAATTCCCTTGCAAACAGGGTGCTGCAGAGAGCATGGGTTCAGGGCCAGCATGGGCGGCGATCCCTTGCATTTGGCATCCCCCTTTTTGCAGAGTTGAAGACAGGTCAATTTTCAATCGGTGCCTCAAGTGTCTTCTTAGAGGCTACTTGAAGGCCCTGGGCTGGCACTGCACAACCTTCTCCAGCTCCATGGGAGACATTTGCCAGGAAAAGCGCTGCAGGCTCAGTTTGTTTTATCTGAACTGATAAGTCTGGGAGAGAGGAGATCAGCTTAAAGCATTCCAGTTTGGAGGCCCATTTCTCATAAACTCCTAAAGCCCTTTTTCTTCCAGCCTAACCCAATCCAACACATTTGTTACTAGGCTAAGATCCAGCAAAGAGTTTTATTTTGAATGCCAACAGCAAATTTTTATGACCACAAAATAAACTTTGAAATATGATATGTTTAGATAAGCGATGGGAATGCTAAGAGACTCTCAGCGAATTAAATCGAGAGGTGTGAACAGTTCTGCTTAAAGGACATTCAAAAATAATGGCACCGAGGCTGTGCTGCAACTTCCAGGAGGAAACATGCTGGAGGCAACAGTCAGCAGACCATAATAATGCTGGTTTGAATTATGGCTCTGCAAAGACGAGCTATACAGGAGCAAAAGGAGATGGATTATGATCAGCCCTGAAGCAAGGACGAGGTCCCAGGGAGTTCAGACCCCAAAGACGTGCCCCAAACCTGCCTCTTGAGGGCTTCTTCCAAAGCTACCGAGCAGCACAACCGGTTGCATCGTGGCTGCCTCCTGTCATGCAGGGAGAGAAATCTTCTTCCCCTGCACATCCATGTCAAAGCAGCCTTACGTATCCCAGTGCATTTATTTTTCCAAGCATTGCACTGAAGGGATATCCATGCTTCCAGATGAAACGCTGAACCTACTCCAATTCTTGACCTGCTCACCACCACCGCCCACGTCGCTACCGCCAAGGTAGCCGGTGTTGGACAAGATCAGCTCCTGGGGGAAGAACAGCTATCTGAAGGTAAAACTGAGGAGCAGAGATAGTTTCGGTCCCTGGGTATCCACAAAGCACATGTGCTGTGTGGCCAGCTTGGAAGGGATATGATATATCTCAAACAGCGCGGATGGACAGTGCATGTGAGCTATGGCCGCAGCTGTCCTACCCAGGGCTCCTCAAAAGTCTGGGATGACCACAGCATCAGTCGTCTTCTCTAGGTCCTACATAGTCCAAGCATACCCAGACATGTCCAGGATTTCTGGACATACAGCAGCCCTCAAAAAAATTGCAGTGCTACTGTGGGTTCTCGCTACTAATGCAGAACTCCACAAATACTAAAGATTATGCTGAATATTTAGAAATGCTCAAAATCTGCCCAGAAGAGGTTTCCTGGTGAAAACAGAAGACATTTGCACCATGTAGTCCCAGATGGAGCAATTCCTGGGGAGGAAGAGCCCGCAGCCATTTGCACAGTCAGGACATCACAGGCTCCCGATTTCCCATCCATGATGAACTCAGCCACCACGACAGCACCCTGTGGTGGTTCCATCACCCTGATGAGCAACCACAGGCAGGGGCCCAGGCAAGCAGACAATGACCTGCCCTCAGGGTCATTCAGCCCAGCTCAGGGCTGAATTGCAGCTGCGGCACAGACCTAAGCCCGAGTCATCATTGATTTGGAAACCCCAGGGAGCTGGGGATGGTGCAGCTCATGTCCTCAATCCTGTCCTGTCCTCCCCTCTCAGTGCTTTCTTCCCCTGGGGATTCAGTCACTGTCTTAATCTTTGAAGCACCCTGTGGTCAGGCTCCAGACCAGCTGAACACACCAGTAACAAGCTAAATTGGTTGCCAATGGTGTTGCTGCAAGAGGGGCAGAGCTCAGCTGTGCATTAGCAGTGCTTTCTCCAGGGGGGTCATTGGCGATGGGGATGAACTCCTCCAGGATCTATCACAGACCTCCCCATCGCGTGTAAAGGGCATTTTTCTTACCTCGGGAAGGCAAAACAGCACATTCTCAAATTAACAGAGACAAAACAACATAAGTGGCTGCTCATCTCACTCCCAGAGGAGAGGATAACACGACAACCGCCCAGCAGATGCCGGCCACCTGGCTCCAGGCGTGACTCAGAGTCACTCCAATGTGGTGCACCAGCCTGCGGAAAAAAGAACTGGGTTCTGACAGTCCAATGCTTTCCCTTAATATTGGCATTATCAAAGGTGTTGGGGCAATGGGACTCAGAATGGGACCCTCAAACTGAGGTGCAAGTCCTATCCTGGTTAGTATTTTAATTAAAGCCCCAAGTTCTGGAGTCAACATGATGATGGAGAGGACTCCACTCTTTAAATTTCAACCAAGTTTAGCCCCTGAAGCCTGCACTGAAGCTGGAGACAGAGTTTGTTAAATATTTCAACAAATCCATATTTTGAAGTCAGGCCCAAGGGCGAGCTGGAAGCCACCTTAACGAGCTGTATTCAATCACCCGGGCCCCATGGACGGCTCCAAGACGTATCAGGTATCCTGCTCTGGCACTGAGACCCTGCCTGGGTGTCCTGAACCTTGTGTTAGCTTTCACTGTGAGTTTTTCAAAAGAATGAACCCAAGCCTGGGACTCCTCTCTATTTTTATCATGTTCCATCACTCCCAGCAAGAAGCAGACAAACAACCCCAAGAAATGCCTCAGAAAGTCTGGAGGACAAAAATAAATGCCCAGACTGTGGTTAGAGGGGCTGAGCTTGGCCGAGCCAACTTGGGCTGGAAAACAAGCAAGCTGTTTTCTTTTAAAATAACTCCGGTGCCCAGAGAGGCAGAAACACCATCCCACGGGATCGGGGCAGCACGGATCCGCGAGGCGGGAAAGAAGGACAGGTCTGGACAACCCCAGCCTCAACGTGCCCAGAGAGTGAAACTCCTGTAATCCCGGTGTTACGTTAAACAGCTTCTTTCTCTCCCTTTCTGCCTCCTCCTTTCCCTCTGCTTCTCAGCCAAGCCTACATCTGGATGCACCAAAAACAGCCTCGGAAATCCTGTTTTCACCCAACTTCAGCCACCCACGGGCAGGGCTGGGGAGCAGATGCGGGGCACGGTGGCTTTGCAGTAATGTAACCCAGAGAAGACCTGGGTTTAGCCTTCTGCTTCACTACAGAGTTTCTGTGCAACCCTGGGCAGGTGGGCATGACACGTCACCCTTTGGAGCTCCTCTTCCCTCACACGGAGATGGCAGCACCATCGCTTTGTCCACCTTATCGCCCCACTTGCTGAAATTTTGCAGGTTGAAATAAATAAAATGGATATGAAAAAACCCAATGAAGTAGAACTTGTGGTTTCTCCAGACCCAATGGACACAAAGAATCGCCCCACCGATGTCCTACAGGCCAATACACTGAATTAAGCGGTCCACGGCCAGAGCTGGGCTCAGGGAAGGAGAGACACCTGGACCTGTGCAGGGCATAGGGAGCTTTCCAGAAATAGCCTGATCCTCTCAGAGTGAGAAACCCAGGCGTGTGAGTGGGATATAACCCAGGAGGAGATTTTCTAGAAACTGGGATCAAGAAACAGAGGAGAGAGGAGGCACCAACATCTCTTTAGCAAGGAAAAAAGGGGCTCTAAGTTAGTAGGTACTAAAGTCCCTGCTAAATGCTCTCCTGAACACAGGTTTGATCTAGAGCTGTTCTTGTGAGCATGGAAAGTACCTTGAACAGGGATGGGGAAGGCTGTACCAAGCAAGTTTCTGCCTATCCCTAAATACTATCTTGTCTAGGACCCTGGATCATTTGGAGACCTTAGTGAAGGATCCAAGATGCTGGCTCTGGGTCCAAGCTACACCTCCAGCTGGCCTTGCTGGCAAAGCAAAACCCTCCTGCTTTTTGTCTAGCGTCAATAAAGATGCAGCCTACCTCAAGTCTTCTGTATTCTTGGTGGGTCTTAAGAAATTCATGCAATCCTTAGTAGTCAAAATAATGAGATTGCCTCCTAATGTGAGATTTCCTTTGCAGGATAAAGTACACCTAAGGGCTGCTGATGTAATTCTCTCGTACTAGGCTGATTAAATGCTGAGGAGTTAGAGCCTTTTATAATTTTATTACATTAGATTCCAGAGATGAAATGAATAGAAATGACCAGACACTGAAGGAGGCAGAAATCTGTGTCCGCAGATTTTAGAGACTATAAATTACATTCGGCCAATATAGCTAGGTGTCTGCAAGAACAAATCTAATAATAGAGTATCTGTCTGTTCGACAATATGGATAAACTTGGGCTATCGGTATTGTACAATATTAAAGGGAGAATTACAAGCAGGACCACAGAGAACAAGTAAAGGTCGTCGTATCCCAAGGATTCATGCCATCCCTTTGAGGAAGATCAGCAGCCATTAGAACTGCTTAGCAACTGACTGCAGGATGTTATTACCACCGCTAATTATTTGTAGTGAGAGATGAAGGTTTGCTGGGCTGGGCAGAGGATGCGACACGATAAATCCATCATCCCTGCCCAAAAGGTCTGAGCTGGACCCAGCTGGACCACATCTGTATATGGAACCTAGTAAAGTCCTAGATTCGGTTGAGTTTGGGGAGAAATAAGGATTGCAGACTCCCCTGAGAAGCTTGGATAACTCTCAAAATCAAGGCAGAAACAGCAAAATGCTTCAAGGTGCAAATCTAGATGTGGCATTGACTTTGGGTGATTTGACTTCCTTCAGCCATCCTGGCACAAAACCCTTCATTTCTCTAGACTCTGACTTAGACAAATCAGCTGGGGACAGAGATTACAAATGAGGCATCTGCTTTTTGAGCTCCTTCCCATTTTCCTTCACAAGGAAAGCTGGATTTATAAGTAGCTTCCAACCAGGTCTTTGTGCACATTCTTGGGTCATATTGGCCATATTGGCCACACGACCTGGTTTGCAGTTGCCTGACCGGGTGATTTATGCAACTCATCAACAAAGCAGCCAGTGTGAGTCGGACGACCTAATGCACAATGTGAAATTCAAGGGATATTCATGCACCGATGCTTTACATTTTTCTCCGGGCACCGCCGTCAGCAAAATGCTCCAGTATTCAGATGAGGGTCCTGTAAAAGGTCAAATTGAAATTTGCTTGCATATCTGAACAAATATTTGTGAACAATTTTCCCCATTATTCTCTAAGCTTTACATATGGCCTGTTCAGCTGAGAAGCATGGTCCTTTTTGAAATATTGCTAGGGACTGCAATGACTTAAAAACTGCCTGAAAGCTATTAAGAAGCTGACTATTCAAATGTATTTTCTGCAAACAAATGTTTATTTGCTATGTATAGATAAATGCTGTCAGTGGGCTAATTTGGAAGCATTGTTGATTACCCATTGTAATGAGGCCTATTACATAATTAAAAGAGTTTTCTCCTAACTGCATTTTCCTGCTAATTAACATTTTATGCCATCTACAATGGACACTTTGGGCTGCATCAAAGACATTATTATGCAATTTTATCCTAAGAGCAGTCTATGAATTATTAATTAATATCAAATCTGTTGATTAAAGGGTAATTTGTAAGTAAGCCAGTCATAGCTAGGAACATGCTTTACCCATAAGTATTCCCCTGAAACATGCTCCAAAATAATATGGACTAAACAAAAGGTAGAAGACTGGGAGCGTGAAACATGGGAGACCGGGATAATTTATGAGAACCTCTGATGTTTTTCCAGAAATTCCAGTTGTTGGTGTTTTAATTAAATAGCGTCTTCTAAAATGCTCCGTCATGTCCCGGCAGGATTCACGAAGTGCAAACGATAGAGTCCTTGTTCTTTGTGCGAGTCAAACAACAACAGAAACCTACCGTACAAATTCACCGCAACCTGGAAGTTCGGATCAAAAAATACCCGGGCTGGGGGTGGAAGCAGCGATCGGAGAACATCTACAGAAATGCTTTTGCTGCAGCAAACCTTAAAAAACCTTTTGCTGCATTTACCTTAAAAAATGGAATGTGGGCCAGACGAAGGCTGCAGTATGAATGTGGGGAGGGTTGCCTTCCCGCTGGTCACTTATACAAGTGCATTTTTCTAAATATAGGTTCAATCGGACAAACCAAGCTGTCGAATGGTTACTGGGCAAAGTCCTGGCTTACTGGGGTCGAGAGCAGACTCCCTTCAATGTGAGCCGATTCATCATCTGAATTGCCCACCACGGGCGATAATCAATGCGCATCAGGTCCCGTAACATCGCATCCAGCCCAGCTGCACCCCCCCGCGCCTCACCCGTGACGAATGGGGGCTCTGGAGGGCAGCGTTACCCGCTGGGCTTG
>NW_009220060.1:57240-57502 GCF_000690835.1 Fulmarus glacialis
CCTCCCCAGCGGAGGGCGGGGGGGCCCCCGCCCCGCTCTGCTCGGCTGCCGTGAAGTCAGGGCTCATTAATCACACGCGCAGGGACACGGCATCATCCTGGGTCTCAGAGATGAAGGCGCAGCCCGATGCGCCCTCCCCCAGCCCCGGCATCTGCTCGCTGCTGCAGCAGCCCATTTCTGCTCCGTGCTCAGGCTTAAATTGGCTGCAGCTCATCCCCAGGTCAGGAGTGGTGGTAGTATAATAATAATAATAATGATAATG
>NW_009220061.1:0-49526 GCF_000690835.1 Fulmarus glacialis
TTAATGATTCTATGATTCTATGATTCGTCAAATATTGAAAAAACCCAAGTGAATGCTGCACTTTGATACATTGCATAACAAACATCAAAAGAATAATACAGAGGATTATATGCATGTTAAAATACCCGCAGATGTTTTCTTTTCTTAAGCCATGTAACACCATGTACATACAGTACATATAACCCCTTTCATAGAGCAGTACTAACAGATCTTTAAAAATAAATATTTTAGAAAGCATGATAAAAATCTAAGGTTTTACCAACAGAGAAAAACTGTGCTACTGTGACTGCTGCACTCAACTCCTGCTCAGATTTTGGCTAAGACAGCTCATGCTAAGGCCTGATGTATGCTGGGAGCAGCAAGAGCATCAGGTAGGCAGAACAGGTGGCCAGAAAGAGCTAAAAGGCCATTACGCAGCCATGATCACCTGCAAATTGCTGTCTCCTGCAACCATCATCTTCGTCTCGCAGTTTCATCAGAATCTGCTAGTTTACGGAAATGATATAAACCAAACCTCCAAGCTGGAAGGTATAAAACATCAGCTTACAAAAAAAAAGCTTTTGAAGTGGATCCATCAGCAGCTGGACTGCTGAGGCTTTCGTGTTTCCCAGTGTGATACAGAGTACGCCCGCACCGTGACAGAGGAGGAAGGATGGGCACTCTCACCGTTGGCTAGGTAACTAGTTTTTTGGGTTTTTTGCTCCTCAGTGCATGGATTAAGAGTTGCAGGTTGTAAGTTATGAAACCGTATGACTTGTGTGGTGAATAAATGAATTCACGTAATAGACTAGTCTGGGCAAAGGGGACTGAGCCCCCTTTGTCGTGTTTGTTTGTTGTATTACTTAATGAGCTCATGAAATAAAAGTTTAAATCACAGGGTACGTCGTCCTGTACATTTGAGAGATCCAAACGGGCCATGACAGCTGCTCAACAGGTAACACATTTGCAGATTAAAACACTTCTGTAACTACAAATCAAAAAATGGTGTTGAACTCAGTATATCTTGCTGGGTCGGATTCTAACTTCACACCACCAAAAGTAACTCCCAATTTGGTTGAACATGAGTTTGAATAAGCAGTATCCTCTGGAAATCATTTCAAACCTCTCCAGTTGCTGACAGACATTAGGAACCTAATTAGCAAATGAAGCAACTGTGGGGAGAGAGGTTCATTAAATTTTATGAAGTCATTAAACTGAGCACATTGGCATGGCCATGCCTGTCTACTGTACTCTGGGTTTAGTCTACAAATTTAGGATTAGTGATCATAAAAACATGCATTATTTTCATTTGTAATAAAAAAGCATTTCTTCAAATGTTATGCCTATCGAAATAATGTGCCCATCTTAAGCCAATGGACTGGAATTAGTCTCAAATGTGCCTCCTGCTCTTAAGAGGAAAAGAGGAGGAAGATATCTGAAAGGAATTACTTGTGTCTACTATTGAATAAAAACACTAACTGATTCGGGAAAAAAAAACCCACAACATTTTGAAAGCCTCCTCAAATACTGCTGTATTCTTCCACTTGCTAGTTGCATGCTGGAGATGAATTTACCTGTTGCTAGTTCTTCTTACAGATTATTACTGTATCGCACATTTACAAAGCTTTCCACACTTCAGCTTGTCCAGCCCACCAAACTATTATGACCCATGACATCAGGAGAATTAGAAGCAGATGGAGAATTACAAGGCTCACTGGTTTGACAGAGAAAGCCAAAAGGGGGAGCATAAAACAATACTTTTTTTTTTTTCTGGTCACACATGGGAAAAGAGCTTTTGGTTTTTTTGTTTATAAAGTAAAACTCATTTCACTGCAGCTGATACTACAACTCATTCCAAAAGACATAATCATCCCAACAAAAGTACCCAAGCTGTTTTGCCGTGTTCTGTGCAGGTAGTATTTACATGATACAAACAGGCACAGTAATACAACTGATTTAAAAGCAACACAAGTATCTGGAGCTAGCCTGCAGCTATTTTTACATGCTGAAAAAATCCATAAAGTAAGGTTTCATGCATTCTGCTTGTCCTCTGTATTTCCAACACTAAAGCTCTGTTTTAGAATCACAATACTGGGGCTCACTAATACCATCTCCATCAAATTAAACACAAAATCATGGAACTTCAGAAATACAAACATCTATATTTTTTAATACATATTTCAGAAGAGGATGTGACAGAAAGCAAACTGACAGTTCTCTCTTACTTCATACTGCATTGTATTTTTTCATAAGTGAATGCTAAACCAACAATACCACTTAATTGCACCGGTTTTACTGTCTTGACTGCAATCCTCCTCTAACCAGAAAGTCTGTGTGGTGCTTTGTGATGGCAAATGGGTAAGCAAATATTCTTAGGTTCTGGTTTTCCATACTCAGAGTTTAAAACTGACCTCAAAGTTTACTTCAGTATTCATAGACACAAAGCAAACCAAAACCAAGCCAAGCACAACAAAAGGCTATTGCTGCAGCAGAAAAAACCCAAACCATCCAGTACACACAAACCTGGAGTACACACATCCACAGTGTTGGTACAGACAACTTACACCCAAGAACTACCAAGACCTTTCTACAGCTCCTAATCTAGAGGCATATCTAAACGAAATTTGGACATTTAAGTTGTTCCATCACTGGGTTTATTCCAAATTACAAAAACAAAAACCTATTTACACATTGGCTGGAACTCTCCTGCCCCCCAACCAAAACAAAAACCCGAAAGACAAAAATCCAAGGGTTGTCAGCTCCCAGGATTTGTAAGAAAAAAACCAAACCCTTTTGTTATACTAAAACCAAGGTTACTTCACATTTCCATTTCTCAAGAAGAGCTGATGATCCTCAGTGAGGCAGATATTTACAATTCTTTCTTTATGAGATACAAGAACAGTTGCTCATTAGTGTGTGTTTTTTAAGTTGGACAGGAGAAAACAAAGATTGCTGGGGGAGGGAAAAATTGAATATTCACACCGACTGGCAAGAAACAGTGTATTAATATAACATCTCTTCCCACTATTAAAGACTCCGGTAAACAGCATACAAGGTTGAAAAAAGAATGATTTCAAACAGACAGCATTGCTGCTGAACATCCCTATTTTGAAACCAAATAGTTAAAAAACATTCTTGGGGTAACAGTTTTACAGATATTGAATACAATCCTGAGATGCGATGCACATCTAACCTCCTACTGACTCCTGTAACTTCCTGCTATGCGTCAAACTCACTGCAGGTGGTCGGGTTGCTTCAGCAAGAAAGATTTCAAACATGCATTTTTAAGGACCAGTGCAGCAAACATGCCACACTCCCTTTGCCCTGCTTCACCCCAACCACACTCCACACTTGTCAAGTTTCTACACCAGACAAAAGTTCCTTGTCTGAATACGGTTCAGAAAATGACATCCCAGGTTAGCACTTGCTTATGAAAGAATTTATGCTGGAGATTCAAGGCTTAGCATGGTGTACAGTTACTAGATGGAGCGTTAGTGTACGACTTGGTATCATGTCCGTACCTCCCAGAAGTCCTTCTCCAGGTGTTTGGGTTGCTTATTTAGGCCAAGCCTCAGTATGCCTGCTTTGGCATGCAATGCAAGACATGGGTGAACCAACATTACAGCCGAATCCGAAGAAGGGATTGGAAACTGAACTCTAGAGAGCTACCCAACCTCACAAGAACCCCTATTACAGATTGTAAAGTGTTAAAGTAACTCATCTTCAGTACCAGAACAGATGGAGATGAGTCCTAGTCTAAGCAGTCAGACAGTTATTTTCAGCACCTTGCATCACTTTGGTGTAGCCAGGTGCCTTCCTTTTAGGCATTACGCAGTCATCTGAGCATGCCAAAATAAGCACCTTCAGTCTAATCCTCAGCTTCCATCTACCTCAGATCCTCATTAGGAAAATAAAAATAGTCACACATCCATATATTCTTTAAATGTCACAAGAAGACCTGCATCAGAGATTGTGAGGCACTCAGGTACAACGCAAACCAGGCAGGAACATGTCAAAGAACTTCTCCGCCCACCCCCACCCCCGCCCCCTGCCCCATATCCTTACTGTTGTGATACATTCTTATCAATGGACACACTTAGGCATACCCATAGTTCATTACCTGGCAGTTCTTACAAGATACAAGATTTGGCACAGCTACAGAACATGAAAGTTATTGATAAAAATGGGTATTGCCCCTTGCAGTACGTGCACTGCAAGATTGAGTAACGTATTTCAAATTGACAAGATGCTAAGAAAGAAAACGAAACCCCAAACAATTTAACTGACTGGAGAAAAGGCATATATGTTAATTAATTTACGAAGCAAGTTACTGTGTTGCATTCCTTATTTGAATAAATAACAAGATGCCTTTTATTCTCCCACATCATTAATTCATTTTGTCAAACTGAAGAAATTATCTGCTGTTTTGGAAAGGTCCATTTGTATTACTCAAAACATTCACTGGACTATACCTTTTTACCATGTGCTAGGTTGGGGATTCAATTTGATCTCCTAAAGACTGATGACACAGTGCTGTCTTTGAAACACCTAGTAAAGAATTAAGCTCTGAAATTTAAACAAAATTAAAAATCCTCAAGAACATAACTTCAAGTTTCACTCTGCCCAATTATCTTAAAAAGTATTCAAAAATACTTAATAAATGAAACGATTATTATAGTATTTTCTTATATTCTTTACATTTCTGTAGATCACACTTCCATCATCAGAATCCCCTATTACTACAACGGACCATTAGAATTCCTTCTGGAAAAGGAGGAAAACAATTGTGCATGTACAAAAACCAGAAAAGCAGTACATTCATTGGCACCTGTTCTCACAGCCATCCTTGTTCTGCATTATTTTCATGGGGCGAACAGTAAGTTCACAACAAAGAAATGTCGAGACCTGTCATGAAGACCTGGACTGTGTCAGGAGATTGCAAAAATACCTAGAAGTATTTTTTTTCTCAAGTTAATTCCCTGTGAAACCATTACTGGCTCAAGTATCTTCTAGCAAAGTAAGTCTCACCTTTGGCCCATGAGATGATTTCTTCTTCACTTCAGAAAAAGACAGGGAGTTACTGGGAAGGTTGGGGAGATGAAGGCTCTGTCCTGAAGAGAATGATGTGCCATCTGACATTACCATGATCTGTTATAGGAGGAAAAGCATGTCAGTCAAATATTACCAACAGAGACAGAGAGTGTCTCACCTGCCTAAGGAACTAGCAAGTCACATTGGTAGGAGAATAAAACCTCTCCAACAAACGTTATCCATGTTTCTTCTCAATAGGGGATGGGTTAATGAAACCACACTGCCATCCTCTATTTAATGAGCAAATCACATCTTTCAATTTCCATGCAAATATAATGCAAGCCCCTCAGAAAATGGCATAACTTGTTCTATTATGGCTGCTTACACGCCATGGCACCCGAGTCCTTTGCACTCTCTCTTGTCCTGAGCAATGTCTAGTACACTTGAAAGTTCATCCCACCTGCAGTAAAGGTTCTGCAGGCTGCTGACATCCCACAAATATATATGCGCAGCAGTCTTCGCTTTCAACTAGAGCAATGTGAAGGAAGACTGTAACGGGTGTAGGTAGTCAGGTTTGGGTGGCGGGGTGGCCTCTGTGAGGGGAGGCCAGGGTCTCCCCCATGCCAGACACAGCTGGATCCAGCTGGCTCCAACAGACCCACCGCAGGACATGTCTGAGCCCCTCAGGCAAGATGGTGGCACCTCACGGAAAACAGGTTTAAGAAAGGGCAAAACACTGCACAGGCAGAGGACGTAAGGGGACAAAAACCAGAGAAACTGCAGCGTAAACACCAAGGTCAAAGAAGGAGGGGAAGAGGTGCTGCAGGCGCTGGAAAAGGTATTTCCCTGCAGCTCATGGAAAGCCTGTGCCGGAGCAGTTCTTGAAAGACTGCAGCCCACAAAGAGGCCCCGTGCTGGAGCAGGGGGAAAGCGTGAAGAGGGAGGAAGAGCAGAGAGGAGCTGTTATGGACTGACTGCAAACCCCACTCCCCACCCCGCTGCGCCGCTTGGGGAGGTGGGGGAGATAGACAAGTCCTGAACGAAGATGTGAAGTTGAGCATGGGAAGGTGGTGTTGGGGGGTGGAGGGTGGTTTTTTTTTTTTGGCTTCTCATCATCCAAATCTATTTTAATTTGCAACAAATTAAATTAATTTTCCTTAAGTCAAGTCTGTTTTGCCCATGACATTAACTGGTAAGCAATCTCCCCATCTCTATTTTGACCCATGAACTTTCTCATCCTATCTTCTCCCCCTGCTCTGCTGAGGAGGCAGAGTGAGTGACCAAGCGGCTGGGTGGGAGTTCAGCCCTTAGCCAAAGTTAATCCACCACAAAGATACAACTGTAAAAATAGCCTGAGGTTTTAATGTGAAAGCAGTACAGTTCTAACTTCAACTTCTAACTTTAAGCTTCTGCTTTATGTGGAGTACAGTAAACTGGATGGCTGGTGAGCAAGCAGCATTTTTGCTATAACAAGGGTCTAGCTGCCTTTCTTGATTTTAAAGACTCATAAGTACAAACAGATCATTTCCAGAGACCACAGACAAATCAGCCGTCACAGAGCAGTTACCAGACATGTAAAGATTCATACCTTCCATCTGAGAGAAACTCAGCTAGCTCCTGTCTTCTGCTACAGTGCTGCTGTGCCTGGATTTTACTGCTTCCTAGCACAGCTATTCATCTACCTACTGTTTCAAAACCCTAAATACCAGAAACAGCTTACCTGCTGCCTGACAAGCCCTGCAAAGCTGGAGAGAAGTTGCAAAGCTCTGCACCTGCAAGGAAACATCTCTCTCTTTCCACAGGTTCCCATACACGAAGTCACACTTGGTTTTGTGGATGCCCTGTGTGGTCATCCTTGCCTCTTCACATGACCAAAACATTCTCTGATATTGGGGAGAGACTGACCCATCATATGCCTCATGCACATCACGTTAAAGAAGGAATGGGAAGTGCAAAATTGGGACATCTAGGATGTAGATACGTATACTCCACATTTTACCTCTCCAAGTGAAGATGATATTTACTGCCTACAGCTTCCTCAAGACAGGATTTCAATTATTTTTTAAAATTTTTATTTAAACATCGCTCCAAATGAATCTTGTTAAAGACAACTTTGTTCAAAAGATCATGTGGTAGCCTGGAGAATATTAAGGGACATGTCTAGGTAACAAAGATTGCATTTATCGGCCTGTAAGTTGAGTATTACCTTTCAACACTGCTGCTAGAATCCAAAGGTGGAGGAAGAAGGCAATCAAGTTGTTCTCCTTCCTTGACTATAGGTTCATGTATTAAAAAAAAAAAGTGTCTTTACAAGTTATTTATGTATTCAAACATGTTGTGAAGTAAGATTCCATGCAGGGCATGTAACATATTTTCTCCCCAATTCCTCATTTCCATTTCTCAGACACCTAAACCAGAGCCTGCCAGGAGCCAGAACTCTGAAAAGTCAGCCTGGCAAAAGCAATGGCATGCTTCTTGTAATCGTGGCAAGGTCAATAGCAATTACCTATTGTGAACCACAGTAAGTGATTTCATTTAGCCTGACAAATACTTTTTAACCTCAACTTGCCAAGGGTTTTGGCTGAATTCAGCCCAGCTGAATGCAAGAGAAGGCACAAGCTAACAAAGAATGATCAGCAATAAGGACAAGGAAAATCTGTAGCCACATGTGCATACCATAAACCTGTGCAACAGATAGAGAAAATGCATGTCTCTATCATTACCTCCTCTCACAGACTAAGTCAAATGGGTGGTTAAATAAGATTGTTCTCCTTTAAATTAAACTCAATGCAATGTTTTAAACCCACAAACTTCATAGAAAATACCAATTGCATTAAAATCAAATCATCTTTCAGAAAAGGTAGACATAAGGTTACCCATTAATTACAGAGTTTAAGCAGGTATTTTATTAACACAAAGTAGTTTTGTTCATACACCCATATGACGGAAAGATGCATGTCCATGTGGAAGAGAAATGTAGTCAGGGGGATCAGGGTTTGCCCTACCTTGAAATTAAAAGCGAAGAAATAAAAAATTCTGCCAAGGATTCTTTCTCCTAGGGTTGGAAGCTGTGATTTTCTCCCTGAAGCGTAAAAGTTTGACTAACTAAAATAAACTGAGGTTCAACCACTGCATGAATTTCCTTTTTAAAATTCAGAAACATTCCAGTTTAGAAATACTTATCTATTCATCATTATACACAGACATTCTTAGAAAGCTGACGTTTTTAAAAAGTGTATGGACTTCTGAGATATCTCAGTTTCTGGGCAAGTATTTGGACCATTAACAGTCTCAGTATTACAGACTGTGTGTTTAGAAACAGGATGACTGCCTACAGAAAGATCTACAGGGCCAGGATGAACTGCATTAGTACCATCTGAGGTCTGGCAGATTTGGCAAATCTGAGGTCTGGCAGATTTGGCAAATCTAGTTCTACACAGAAAGAAAATAAATCCTATACAGTTTTTAGAAGACAAAATCTGGACATTACGAATTGTAAGCCCTAAAAATTTCAGTGTATTGAATCCTGCAGCCTGTTATTTCATTATAAACCCTATGAAAAATGGCAATATAGATTCAAAATTTTAATGTGATTAACAATGTATGCAGTAAGACAGAACTTCAGTTCAGACTACGGACTTTACCATCTGTAAAGATGACAAAGACCAAGAAAATCTCATGTAAAACTAACTTTTTCACCCCTATGATAAAAAACACACCTCTGTTTTCCAAACTGATCTCTGTCAGAAAAAAGATACGGTCTTCATTAAAGTCCGCTATATCAGGAAAAAAAAAATCACTTGCTTTCTTCTCTCTCTCAAAGAATAAAGTTAATATTAACATTAAGTAACTCTCTAGGAACCCTTCCAAAATGTTTGTTTTCTTTGCTAGGATTATCTATGTAAAAAGCCCCTACATTACAAACACTTTCTGGAATTGAGATGCATTTCCCTTTTGGCTAAATTTAGGAAAGAGACAGCTATATATGCAGTTTAAGTACTACTACTGAAAGAGCTCAGCTGACAGAATTATAGCAACTTCTGCAGTGTGTAACTGCCCTTTGTCCTCCCATTAGTCAAACACAGAAACACGCAGCCTGGCAGATGTACTTCAACCAGCTTTCAGAGCAAGTCCCTACTTTCACATTGCCACTATCACACTGGCAGCATATACTGCCTATGTCTGTGTGTGTGTGTGTGTGCACGTGTATATGTATATGGCTATATTAAGTCAAGGCTACGCAAAAGAAGCAGAAGGTGGGAATGAGCATATCACAGCAAGCCACTAATTCTGCAGCAAGAATGCAAGCTCATCAAAAGCACAGCAAGAGTTCTCCAGTACAACCATGCTATATGTACTTTTTTTACTTGTTTCCTTCTTTCTGCATTATAAATTTCCTGCTAGCTTACAGTTGCAAAGAAGAGTACACCCCAATAGGTTAAGGACACTGCCACAGCCCATACTTAAGACAAGACGACCTGTGGCTGGTACTTGTCTTCTCCCACAATGAACCACTTCAGTGACAAAAAACAGGAATATTATTAATTCCTCTCCTCTGCCCCTTCCACAAGTCAACAGCTCAGTGGGATCAGACAAGCTGGTGGAATAAGACACCAGTGCTGGTGTTAATGAAGCAAGGTGAGACAACAGCTGGGCTTTAAACAAGTCAGTTTAAACAGCCATGTAATCACACTCTGAATTCACCAGTATGTAAAGTATGATGTTCTAGTTATAATTTTGCTGTTCCTGCAAAGATTTAGTTTGACTATACTTAAGCAGAGGTCTAGCTAATCTCACAGCCTGTCTTTGATGTGGTCAACAGCGACAGTAATAGGCCATGTAAAAGTAGGGAGTTAGATGTGCTTGCTCACAAATGTTAAAAAACAGTTGGGTGGATTGGAGTACCTGGTTCTTCTTCTAAGATAAGCATTAGAAACATGGCCAAGAGAAAACAGTTAGTTTCACAGTTTAATACCAGGGTACAAATGATATGGGAATTACAGAATAGGTTATACTAAGAAACATGTTGAGGGAGGTGATTGTCCCACTCTACACGGCACTGGTGCGACCCCACCTCGAGTACTGTGTGCAGTTTTGGGTGCCTCACTATAAGAAGAACATCAAACTATTACAGTGTGTGCAGAGGAGGGCGACCAAGATGTTGAAAGGCCTTGAGGGCAAGACTTACAAGGAGTGGCAGAGGTCACTTGGCTTGTTCAGCTTGGAGAAGAGAAGGCTGAGGGGTAACCTCATCGCAATCTACAACTGCCTCAACAGGGGCAGCAGTGCAGGAAATGCTGATCTCTTCTCTCTGGTGACCAGCGATAGGACACAAGGACATGGAGTGAAGCTGCGTGAGGGGAAGTTCAGATTGGACATTAGGAAAAGGTTCTTCACTGAGAGGTGGTTGGCCCCTGGAACAGGCTCCCCAGGGAAGTGATCACGGCACCAAGCCTGTCAGACTTCAAGGAGCATCTGGACGACGCTCATATGGTTTAGTTTTAGGTAGTTCTGCCCTGCGAGGAGAGTTGGACTGGATGATCCTTATGGGTCCCTTCCAACTTGAGGTATTCTATGCTTCTATGTATCCACGTTGTTTTTTTTGTTTTGTTTGAAATTCAGTTAAAAAACCATGTATTTTAACTTTTACCTGTTGGCAGGAACTTCATAATCCTCATGAACGGAAATTCTTTGCACCTATAGGAAGCAGCTAATATTACATGATGTGAATGACAACAAGAAATGCTTCTAAAAACAGGCAGACCATAAAAGGAAGGCTAAAGAAAGCATGGGCCCACTGCTAAATGGGGCAAGAGACCTCTTAACAAAAACAAAGAACTTGGCTTATGTACTCCATGTTCTTTTAGCCTCTGTGTTCACCATAAGACCTTGCTTCTTCAGGCCTCCAAGGTACCCGAGCATCCTCACACAGTCTGTGGCGGTGAATCAGTGCCCACAAGAGCAGAGGACAGGGTGCACTTCATCCACAGGGACTCTCAGGTTTCATGAGACCAGACTGGATGCAAGCAGGGGTACTGAAGGAGCTGGTCAGTACCATTGCAAGGCAGCTCTCCAGCATCTTGAAAAGGTTATGGTGATCCAGGAAGGTTCCTGATGACTACAGACAGGCAAACGTCACACTCATCTTCAAGAAGGAAGATCCAGGGAACAAGAATCCCATCAGTCTCACTTCAGTCCCTGGGAAGATGAAGAAAATCCTCCTGGAAGCCACTTCCAGCCACTGCAGGAACAAGAACATGACTGAGAGCCTTCAGCATAGGTTTACGAAGAACAATCCTGCCCAACTTACAGCCAGATCTATGAGATATGGACTGGATAAATAGATGATGAGATGGGTGAATAACTATCTGGACTGCTGGACTCAAATGGTTCTCTTTAGCTGTGTGAGGTCCAGCTAGAGGCCACTGACTACCGGTGTCCCCCCAGGATCAACACTTAGTCCAAACTGTTTAATGTCTTGATCAACGATGCAGTGGGATCGAGTGAACTCTCAGCAAGTTCACAGATGATACACAGATAACTAGTTTTCAGAGATACCCTGTGCTGTCCAGGAAAGGTCCACCAGACAAATATGACTGTTGGGTTAGAAGACGTTCCAGGAAGAGAAGAAAAAAGGTTAGATGAGCTGTTCCATAAGGCATACAGAAACTCAGTCAGCAGGTGAGGTGAATGAACTCCCAAGAAAGCCAGCCTGCAATCTAGTGAAGATGGAGAGATGATGTCGACATGGCAGAGGATGCCAGTCAAGACAAAGAGAAGAAAGACCAACAGCAGCACTGATTAATGGAATAACTGCTTGATATGACTGGACAAAACCAGAAGAAAACACAGATGCCCACTGATGTTTTTCCCCTGTCATGCTCCAAAGCCCATCTGTTCCAGTGACACCAAAGACTGCAGTTAATGGACGGTTTTGGGAGATTTATTTTAATAATGCATGTCAGAGATGGAAGGAGCCACACTCCATCTCCCTTTCTCTAAAAGGAAAACTGGACCATCAGTGTAGGCAGCTACTTAACACACAACACTAAACTTGGAGTAGAGAAAATTGCCTTTCTTAATTTTGCTTTCTTCTGTTTTACACTGTAACTGGGAGGTTTCCTACACCACCACTAATAAGCCATTCCATACAAGTTTTAGCTTAACACAGGGAAGAGATGATAACATCAAAATAGGGTTTAACAAGATCTCATCCTAATAACGTATCTAAGAAAAATTTATGAAAACAATGCAAGACTAAATCATATTGAAGCATACAAATATCACATGAATATCATGTTGGTATTATCTACTATGCTAAACAATTCCTACCACAGAGCAAAAGAACAAGTGTACACAAGCTACTTTTTACTTTCATTGCTGTTATGGACAGATGTATAAGACGGCTTTTTTTTTTTTCCCCCCTAACACTTTTCTCGCTAGTCCACCCCTAGAGAAAGATTTTTCTCCTTTTGTTATATGTGCCAATAAAGCATTACGCATAGAAACATTCAAATTGATCTGCTGGTAGTGGTATCTTGCTTCTAGTTCACCAAACACCCACTGCGCTAGCCTGGAGCTGTTGAGCTTGTATTTCAAACCTTTGTCTACCAGTTGCTTTAAATGAAAGACAGCTTCCTGGGCAAGGGCAAAGGAAAACTTACTTTTCCCAAAAAGACAGTGGGTAGAGGAAATCCACTGATATTCACATTATCGGGTAGGAATGATCCTACATGCTTGATCAACCTGAAGTGACCAGTCTCCATAATACGTGAGCTGCAGGCACCTTCTAAGGGCATTCCAATTTGCTACTCAAGACAACTGAATGCTATGGAATGAAAAACTGCCAATTAATGTAGTTCCATCCACTGCTGAACAAAGGAAGGGATCAGGGAACAACAACTGTGTACCACCAATTATCTTAATATAATTGGAAACCCTTTTCCAGCAATTTGGGAAAAATTATGAAATTGTAATACCTGTATATAAACCTACTAACAACTGATTCAGAAGTCTCCTTACAAAAAATTGACCTGTCAAACACAACACTTATCTACCAACACATGTTTGGCAGCTTGGAGTACCCAGGTACCCAACAAGAACCATGCATTTTCAAAACACAAAACTTTGCTTTCCAGATCCCAGTACAGAAAGCATGAGGAACAGCCTCAAAATATTCCATGGAAACTGGTCTTCTCTTACTGCCAATTTCTACAAATGCACATCGTAGGATGTGCATAGGAGTCAAAGATCTACCCCACATAGACACACAGTTAGAAACTGCATGAGCTGTCACAGTTGCTCCAGATCCACACAATCTCCTTATTAAGGCACATTAGAGCTTCTGCAGGGGAATGAACCACTACCAAAAAGCTGTTGTCTTGTCTCCTACTTTTTCATTCTCCTGAATGAAAGGAAGCCATCAACAAAGCTAGAATAATCTTGCCTGAAACAGATCCACACCAAGCTACCTGTTGCAGTTTCATTTACTGAGCTAGTTATCTAAGAACACCTTCATACAGCAGCCTCAGAACAGGTTGGTGAGCTTCCCCACAATGTGCTGCAAAAAATTGAAATAGTACTTTCAGTAAGAGCTGTATCTGTTAGAATTCCGGGAAAAATGAACCATTACTGCAACATTTCTGCAGCCCTGCAGATGAATTACACTCATGGTGCACCAGTAGCAGATAAATGGTCTTCTTTGTGCGGTCCTGGGCTGCCGCACCCCACATCGTTTTACAGTGAAGAACAAGTTCATTCACCACTGAAAGCACTAAGAGTTACAATAAAAATCCAGTTGTCCTGAACAACTATTATCCCTATTTAAACCAAAAAACCCACAAGGGAGTAGAAAACCTTTTAGAATTCTTTTAAGTTATTTGCTTGTAAGTAAAGTAATGTATAGTTTAAGAAAATTCAATTACTTAATTATGAAAAGCACAAGATTAAAGATAATCCCTTCCCTAGAGCAGCATTATACCTAAGGTTGGCTCTGGGTAGAAGCCAACTATTCCAACTGACACAGAGGAATTGCAAAGAAAGAGGGAGGATAGAGGAAAGAGGGAAATCCTCATGATTTCATCATTTTCACATTACATGGATTAAGAACGGAGGTTTTAGAACAGGCATTATGCAGGCATCTCAAGTGACTGAAAAGACATTTCTCAACTGTTAAACAGTAAAACCACAAAGATTTTTTAAAAAATGAAACAACAGAATGCAGTGGGTTTTGGCAAAACCTGAATTTTTACCTTGATACTGTTTTCTAAAAATTGCACCCCTCTCAAAATTATTCTTTCTCTTTCTTGACTCATTAATAGATCAGCTGTTTTCAAGGAAAGAGTTGCCTTGCTACAGAAGCACAGCTGCTTGTATTTCCAAATTAATTTTACAGAAAGCAGACAAAAAGGACAACTCTGTTGCTAAAAAGCATTATCACTACTCTAAAAGTGACCTATTCCTTGCATCCTCTAAATCTGAAACCTACTCATGCACAATTTTGTGCTGTGTCTAGAGGATGAGCTCTGAAGGAAACTACATTTATATAGTTCTGTCACTACCAGTAGCTTGATGATTTGCTTGGTAAGAAATGGATTAACTAAAAGTCATTATTTGTATAGAGGGTATCTTTGGGAATTTCAAGCAACAGGTTGTATTATGATATACGCTGCTAATTCACATGAGTCATACCTGTATACGTGTTAGCTTCACATCATTAGGTACTACACTGAATAAATGGTGCAAAAAATTCTCAGTGGCATCATTTCCACGGAAAACTTTTCTAAAAGAAATGTCATTTAGAATATATATGCAAAGAGATGGAACATAAACAATTACATTGAATGGTCTGATTGCATTTGCCCAGCGTACTCTTGAAAATATTTTATTTCCTCTGTAAACATTTCTTTTTACATTTAAGAGAACAAGGTCAACTGTAATTAGGTAAATGGTAGAGATGGACTTGAGCGTAACTAAATCTTTTCAGGGGTGTGGGGAAGTTCAGTGTAGAAAGTATGTTTCTGGAGATGGAAAACTTTGACAAAGAACTTTGCAAATTGGATATGGCCTTTGTAAGATTGAAGCAAAGGTTCCTATTTACCTTCCTGACTACAGAAATACAATCTTTGCAGCTAAATCAAATCCTGCCTCTTGTAAGGGCCGAAGAAATAATTCTCAGACTGGAAATCAGGAAGTTGGTGACCTCCTATTAATGATGACTGACTGCACATTTATGCTTCAATTCTGGTGATACCAAATAAAATGCTGACAGAAATATTCCACAGAGTTAATCTACATGACTGCACCACCTAAATGTCCTGTTTGCCTTAACTAAAATGGCCACAGCAGCACTGCAAAGCCATGCTACAGTTGTGTTCTCACTTGTTTAATTACTCGGGATATCTGAATGTTACTCATTCTCTCCCAGTGAACTGCAGAATAAACAGTGAGACCTTTGGGCACGTGGAGGATGGGATGCATATGGGGAAGGGTAACCATGAGAATGCACTGGCAGACTGCTGGCACTTCATTTTAAAACACACAAAAAAATGGTTCTTAGCCTGAAAGACAACAGAATATTGGCTGTAGCAAGTATCCCTGACTAGTTCGCATTTGGGGTGCCACAAGATATATGTGTGAGGGAAAAGGGGAGTTGTGAGCATCCAAGCGATAATTCAAGGAATCTGCAGCAAGACACAAACACATAGACAAGCCTATACTGAATACGGCAGCACGCAGATGCCAGGTGAGCCTGCACTTCTCCCTTCAGAAGGACATACTATTTGTAATATACATATGTTTATGCAAATGAGAAATAAAAAAATCATGTTTGGTAGTTTACGTCAGTGGAATGACACCTCCCATGACTTTTGCTTGGAGAAAAACTAATGAGAGAGGAGGGTTTCGAGGTGCACAGAAATCAAGTGATTTATACCATTATTTAAAAGCACGTAAGCAAAAGTCCACCATCTTAGAGTGCTTTTTGTAAAGCTACCACTCAGCGTTTTACATTAATATGGTATCTCATTCATTTTGAAAGACATGAACTTCATTTTGCCTGACTTGTTTCCTGTCAAGGAAATTCAGTGACTTGTTACTTTTACTTTTTTTTGAAGACAGCCATAAGCTAAAAGTATTAATTGTTTTGACTTACAAGTAATTGCAAAACCCATCTCGTACTTTATTATCCTGTAAATGCTTTTCTCAGCCTAAAGCGTGGAAGTTACAAGTGAGTTAATGTTTTGTGAATTGATTCAGTTGTCTATTCTACTTACACTTGGAAGCATTTCATAAAAGTGTAATGGGCCTTTCAGTGCTGGGAGATGTAAGCCCTTCAGAGACTTTTAGTAACAAGACAGACAGAATGCTATTACATTATCTCTGCCAAGTTGATCAGACAAACTCCTAAGTCACAAAGCCTATAGAGGGAAGCACAGAACCGATAGCTTCAAAAAAAGGGACCCATTTCTTGGAAGAAAATTGGGAAAATGGAGAAGAAAAAAGAAAAAAAAAAAGCAAGCACTTTGTAGTCTCCAGAAGACAAAAGGCAATGATGCAAAGCATATTAAGAATGACCACACTGATATATTCAGGGAAAGAATTTGATCAAAACACCCCACATTTCATTGTTTACAATTAGGCAACATCTTTGCTTTTGTTAATTCAAGAAACTTAAAATTAGAAGGCACAGAAAATGAGCAATAAAAGGGACGCTTCCTATTTTTTACCTTTTTAACCCTCATCCCCCCTCAAAGTCCCTGCTGGCATCATTTAGATTTATTACACTTGTGGGTAAAACTTGTCCATTGACAACTGACCTGATACGATTAATATTAAAGCAGTGGCTCATGAAGTTTTCCAGAATACAATCTTGATGTTTTATTTGCAAACACACTAAAGAGCCAATACATTGTCCAGACACGGATACCCTCTTGCACCTAATAAATGCAAACACAAAACACAGCTCATGCTTCTATTTCAATACAACTATAGTTGTAACAGTTCTCCAGGAGGACAACAAGGTTTTTCAGGCTATACCTGCTAGTTAGTTTTGGTTTTTTTTCAAAGATCCTCTTCAGCAGACTGAATATTCTCACACTAGCTTCCTCCTATCTCTAGCCCAGAACCAACTATTGTCTAATTGTGCCAAACAGGGCTACCCATTTTTGTTATGACTGTTCAAAAATATAAAGATAAGTATTGGCATTTACATATGAAGGCTTGCTTAACATCTCTATCAGTGACCTGGAGGAGGAGACAGTATACACTCTTATTCATGAGGTTTGTGGGTGACAACCAACTGTATAAGGGAAGCAGCTGACACTCAAGAGCAGGGCTGCCATCAGGAAGTACCTAGACAGTCTGGAGAAAAGGGTTAACAACAGACTTATGAAACAGTCAGGACAAATGCCAAAGCCCTGTCCCAGCAAGGCAGAGCCCTGCAGCCATGAGGCTGGGGCTGGGAAACAGCTCTGGGGGGTTGGCCCTGGGCACTGGAGGGCAGCAAACTGAGGCAGGGCCACCTGTGTGCCTAGGAAGCAACAAGGGCCAGTGGTGCCTAGGGTCTCATGAGCAGATCACAGCCCTGAGAGACAGGGCGGGGCAGGGACAGTACCCTCTGCTTGGTGCTTGCCAGACCCCACGTGGGTACTGCCTCCAGACTGGGTCCCCAACACAGAAATACCACCAACAAAATGGTGGGAGGTGAGGGGAGGCCACTGAGACAGAGGAGCTAGAGCCCTTGCCCTGCAAGGAGAGGCTGCAGGACTGGGGCTGCTTCAGCTGGGCGGAGGGACGGCTTCGGGGACACCCAACAGCATCCCTGGGACCCATGGGAGGGAATGGAGGAGACACAGTCGCGCTCTTCACAGCGGTGTGTGACAGGAGGGGAACACAAGCTGACACACAAGAGGCTCAGGCTGGAGGTAAAGAGAAGCCCCACAAAGACAGGCCAGCGGTGGAGCTGGGGCCCGGGGAGGTAGGACCACCTTTGGCCAGGGGAGGTTTCACAACCTGGCAAGGAGGGGTGAAGTCCTGAGCAGCCCGGTCTGACCCCATGGCTGAGCCTCTGGTGGTCCCTGCCAGCATGAATGATTCTGCCATTGTGTGAAACACACCAGAATGGTTTCCACTAACAGACAAATGTAAACCTAAAGGTTTGGTCCTCTCTTCCCTCCAAATGGGCAAACCTCCTTTGGGCTTTTTCATATCAATTAATTCTATCAACATGTAAAGAAGTCTTGGTAAATTTTCTGGTTCAGACTGTGTAACATATATTACATAAATTTAAGTAAGTTTATTTATACTTACAGTTTCTAACTTGTTCTACCTTATAATTATGAATTTATTCTGCTTAATACAGGACCGTTTCTCTTTAAATGAGAGATATTTTATTTTCTTATTACTTCCTCCCGTCACAGTAGCCCTCCTGTATTTCATCTCTGGAAAGTCAAGCAAGTAATGCTTCATGTATAAGGTCTAAGTTCTGCTTTTGCAGAAGTAAACATGAATCGCTCGGTTGTGAAGACAGATATATAATCGTATATTTAAGGTAGGCACATGTTCATTTGCTCACCCATTCCACTTAAAGACAACAAGCACTGAGCTCTTAGACGAAGTTAATCACAAAAACACCTCACTTCGTTTCACTGTCAGGTCAATCTTTATTATACTAATCATGCACCAGCAATAAGCAGCAACATCTTTATTGTGATGGCTTTTGACATGGGTGCAGGACTCACCCCTCCTGCCTTTAGCAGCTTTCTTCTGAATTCCTCTGTCGGGTTGTTGAATGTGAGCTTTTCACAGCGGAGGTGATTTACAGGTGGGTGGCCTTCAAGGTGCAGGAATAAGTCATAGTCAAATCGAACTTTCTTAGGTTCTTCCTGAGGGTTGAAAATAACCAGATAGAAACATCTAGCACCAAAACTAACTAAGTTGAAAACAAGCACTACATAAAGACTATCAATTAAAATGAAAATTATGTCATTTTTAACCATTCTCTGTGTTTTCGGACACATGATGGAATTTACCAAGCATCAGCTGAGCTACAGTAAATCAGACAAGCTCCTATCAGCCCATGATAACACATGGTAAAATGCATGAACTTCATGAACTTCAAGCTGTCCTGACAAGGCTTAATTGAAAGTGTTACATCATGTTTGGCACAGGCTACAGACGTATGCATAGGCAAGTATGTGATTCAGCTGACACAAGGTAACTCAGTCACCAACACAATCACACTTCTGAGCCCTAGACAGTACTGAAGTGAAGACACTGCAGTAAGTTTTGAATGCAAATTCCTCCACCGAAGCCAAACACTATTGTTTTCTTCACGAGTTGTAGAAAGGGGTAAGAATGAAACTGCTGCAGCCAGCTATATTTGATCTCCTATGTATGGGATCTGCTCATTTATTAATGAAACTTCATTGCCTTGAACGAGTGTGGCCATCTAGATTTCAAGTGTTCCACCACAGCTTCCATGCAATTAAAATTCTCTGCCACTGCAGTGAAAAATATGAAACTGAATGTTCCCTGTACCAATATGGAGAGAGAAAGAACAAGAAAGGCAAATTTATCTTGGAAGAAATCACTGCTCTACTATCAGAAAGCCTCATCTGAAAAAGGACACTAGTGGCATTGAATAGACTTCAGTCTGTAATACGAGAGAAAAAATACTAAGTATGTTTTGTGTTATACATTTACACAGTCCCTTCTAGAAGCTATATGTAAGTTAAGTGCTCTCTTAAGGCAATATTAAATAGCCCTTCCTCCAAATGTCATGATGTGCAACAGAAGCCACCAAACCAATGCCAGTCTTAAGGCAGAACACAAGTAAAAGGTCAAATTCAGGAAAAGCTTTAGTAAAAAGGGAACCATGAGGGAAGAGAAGGAAGAAATACAGCAAAATCTTAGCACATATCCAACGCTCCATGTAATCAAAATGTGTGCTCTGTTCAGTGATAGATGTTTAAAAAATTCACATTAAAAAATGTTTAGTTTTGATTCAGGATTCCAAGGATGTGAAGAACAGAAAGTAGAAATCTCAGTTATTCTAAAAGTTAAATCAGAGGTTTCAAACACAGCCAAGGGACATCCTCATTGTCCCCTCTCTAGACTTGGAGAAGAGACAACAGAAGAGGACCTGAAATAAAAGGCCTGCAGTAGTCTGTTTCTGAAGACAAAGAGAGTAGTTCCCGTAGATTATTTTCTTGACGGACCATTTTCAAAGACAACCATGGATGAAGATATTTCTTATTGTTAGAAAGCCTAAGACATGATTTCTTGCAGAAAAAAATGGAAGTGATTTACTCCCCTGTCTGCTTAGAAAACTGTGATGTTGCTACAGGCAGTTGGTACCAGCAGCTTTGCCATAAAAGCAAAGTTATAAGAATTTATAAACAGGAGTCTTCAAAGAATTCTGTGGAAAGTTTGATGAACATAACCAGTGATTTCAAAGCAGACTTTTACTATACAAAGGACTCCCAGTAGCACTGCCATTATTTCAAAACAGTGTGACAGTGAAGGCAGAATATACGGCAGTTTATGAGCCTTATCCTAAGTGGACTGCATTTTCCAGAGTAGGAGTCTTTTGACCTAAAAGCATTTTTTCAAGGACTTTGTCTCAATGGCTAACAACTATAGCCTGCTGCTGTATTTGGGAGGGGTTTTTTTTTGTCATTTCCCTAATTCTTTAAAGCTTGGAATATTTTCCGTCAGGGTGAAATGCCTATTAGATATTCTACCAATTTCTGTTTAGTCCTGGGAACAGGCACCCGTTAATTCTCCACGATCCAGGTGGCTTCTTGTACCCCTGCCTTCTCTATTCACTAGGGTACTTTCTGAACCAGAAATCGAAAAGTTGTCTACCTTGAATAAGTGATGATGGTCTGTCTCCTCTTCCTCCTTCTGTCTATCTCCTCTTTTTCTGTACTGGAATACCTGTGAAGTGGCTTAGGGGAGGAAGAGTAGCTAAGCCAGGAGAAAGCAGTAATTTGCCTCAAAAAAAACCACTTTTCCTTTGTATTGTACCGACCCCAGGGAAGGGCATGCTCCTGCAGCTGTGAAGAGCTAGCTGACTCACAGTCCAACTGCTGCTTGTCGTATTCCATGACACCAAAATAGGGGTGAGGGATGTTTGCAAACTTCCTAATTCCACATGCTGCTTTAGGGTGAGGTGAGTTGTAATCACTGCTGCCCTCTTGATCTCAGTCTAAGGCACAACTCCTGCTGGAGAACTCCTGAGACTTGCAGGTCTCCACAGTCAGCAAAGGCAGCCAAAAGTCTGAGTGAAAACAAAAAAAGAAATGTCGGGCAGGAAGTTTTCTGTAGAGATGCTTCAATGATTGACTCACTGTCTTCTGCCTTTGTCTGCCCAGTTTGGGATGAGCTCTTACCAGAGGAGTTAAAGAGAATGGGCTGCTTTTCATTAGATTTCCTGAATGAATCAAAACTGCTTCCCTAATGGAGACAAAGCTAAAAAGCATACCAAAAAAGCCAGTCAACTCACTGAGGCAGTTCTGTTTCCTTTTCCAACAGCAAACAGGGTAGATAAGCCCTGCTCTTCACAGATTGATACAGGGAACATTTCAGAATTACCTGTTCAAAACCTACAACTTATAAAGTGCCTGAGCAGAATTATCCACACTTCACACCTTGACAGAGCTGTGAAAGACAAAAGAATACTGGAGTATCTACTTGAAGGCATAAACAGCTAACAAAGTTGTACTCACAAATTTTAAGTGACCAGGGTTCCAGCAAAAGTCTTTTACTATGCATTTACATTTTCTTTCGGTTTTAGTTTTTCACCAAGCATTCAACATATTAAAGATGTAACACTGACTTGATTAAAATAATTATGTTAAACTACATCTTGGTAAGATAAAATAAATACACAGGTATCATAGAAGCACATGCAAAGTATAATAATAGCTCCACCGAGGCACATGACATACAAAAGGAACCTAAAATATTGCAGTTATTAAGGTACTGTACATTAAACCATGCAAGCTTTTTGCTCTAATTCCCCCCAAACCCAATTCCTTTTATCTGAACGAGTTATTAGTAATACAGACCCTGTTACGTACATTAAAGGAAATCTCTGTATTCGCTATCTAGGAGATCCACAATAAGTGCAGCATTTACTTAGACTCAGAATTTGAGATACCACAATAACGCAAGCTTTGTAGAACAGCACTGGGTTTGTTTTTAAACTGTGCCCCCCGGTAATGTTGAGTTGAGTACAGTCAATGGTCACATGCAGTCTAAAAGAACGTTTTTTCAGACTGAGGATGCAGGATTAAAAAAAAAAAAAAGAAAGATCAAAACCCGAACAAATTAAAAAGATTGGCAATACTAAAATAGAACAGTAAGTTCATTATGAAATCAACATAATCAAGATCAGTTTCGTTTCTTAAAGTTTAAGTGGCTCTTGAACTTTCTAAAGCATTATTTAAAGTCTGGCCACTTCTGAGTAGGGCTAGTAATTCTTCTGAATAATTACATTCAACTTCTTTATTTTATCAGGTAATCCTAATTTCATAGCGTTATCTACTAAATACAATTACACATTTCTAAAAGTTACAGTGACTATGAATTGAGGAACAGCAATGACAAAGATAGCTTTAAACCTAATTTTTAACTGAGTTTATGAATTAAACTTTAAAAATCTTTAAAAAACCCTGACTTCCACATGATGTGTTTAATATTTTTTTTTAATTAGATGTATGTGATTCCATACCTTGTTTTTGAAGTAAACCTCAATTGGCAAAATGAAACCAGCATACCCAGATTCTTCAACTTTGTAGGGTGGATCCTTACACACTGAAACAAAGAGGAAAAACCTGTACTTAACACATACAAAAAAAAATTTTAAACGCACAAGCCAAACATACGAACAAACGATCTGTGACAATAGTTCTATGACAGCACCATTACAAAACTGCACACACACAGTAGGACACACCTGTGCACAGCTCAACATGAATTGTGCAAGCAAATCGTTCCTGCCTGTATACAACCTACAGCTCAGGGATAGCAAATTTCTAATTTTTTTTTTCTTTTTCAATCATTTCAGACTGCTAAAGCACCAGGGACTTCAACACCAGGTGGACCCACTGAGTACCCACAACAGCTACATCGGCACTGCAGCCAAGGCTTGTTATGGGAATGGAAAATATACAGGATTCCACCCTGAGAAAGTTAAACATGGAGAGGGCAGAAGAACTGCCATTCATGTGTTCATAACCTAACACTAATAAAATTCTAATTCTAATAAATGTAATTTAAAATAAATAAAGAAATTGACACAACATTCCAGTATACAGTGGAGAACCTCAGGAAGGTTAACTATTGTATTACGTTAAAACAGTATCCAGGTTTACCCTATAGGATTCAGACTTCTTTAACGTAACAGTGCGTATTACTAGCTCCAATATACCATCTTTTCCCTGACATTTTCAGTTTAATGCAAGGGCTTTTAGTTACATGAAATCCCCGTAGTATTGAACATGAGCTCTCTGAAGAAAGTGACACTAGCCTGCCAACTCCAGCCAGTGACAAAAAGCAGATTGTTAGAGAACTTGGAACAGAAGCCACCTCCTCCTTCTCCTGTTTGGCTGTGTGACAACCTCATTACAGAATTCATGCCCACGTAACACATAAGCACAAAGGTAGGCTGTGCTTGAGAAACCACGCGTCTCCTGCAGCATCAACTCAGATGCTTCCAAATGCTGCATTGATATATATATGACAACTCATGTCATATGCACTACCATCTCAATGACATCATAGGACAATGACAGTTTCTCTACTGTAGACTGGCAGAATGATGCAATTCATATAGAAAGGGTTGACTTCTTCAGAAACATTTGCTCAAGCTCATCAATCCTGCTTACCAAAAGAAAATTCAAACTCCCAGATGGACCCTCATTTGCTAGGATGTATGCTCTTTTCAGAATTGCCTGGTAGCTGCTCACTGCACTGTATCGGGTGCAACTTAAACTACATTTTACAAAAAGTATGTGCTGCAATCAACTGTGCAGGGCCTGAATATCAAAATTACTCTTTTTAGCAAAGCACCACAGGTGGGCACTTACCACCATCTATCATCCCAAAAACATGACAAGGCCCATCAGACACATCCAGGAATATAACCATTGCTATATTCTCAATAGTATGATCAGTACATCAGCTTTCTGAAGACTTGCAAGCTTGGTTAATCCCCAAGTGAATGAACACAGCAGAATTTTGTCCTACTACCTTGCCATTCTCCTCCTGCTCTGCTAGCACCAAACCCATGCAGGGACTTCAAGGATGAGGAAGATTCCAAGTCCTTGCTCACCTTTTGGCTATCACTACCCAGTTCACCTCATGCAATCAACAGAAAGGGAAATGGATGACAAAATCAGAGCAAGAATAATCTCTTTTCCAGGCTCTTCTGCAACACTGCCTTCTTGCAGCTACAGAACTTGGTTTGTTTTTCTTGGCAGGAAAAAAGAGGACATACAGTTTACAAAGTGGGATTTGAGAGATTTTGAAGAGAAGTGTCAAGATGATAGGTCAAATCTGAGAGGTGGTTTCAGACATACTAAGCTTTTAAGTTGGAAACTGAGCATTTTGTGTTAGAACTGCCCAGAAGTAGTATTTCGCCTTATATTGACATGTCTTCCCTTAGGAGAGCTTACCAGCATTTGAAAAATGTAAATATAATAGTCCTAGTTAAGCACAGTGACAAGTTACAGTAATACATACTGATGACTTTTTCAGTCAAAGATAGAGGAGCCTTCCTGCTCCTTCTCTGCCTTCAGAGGACAACTTGAGGAGAAAGCCTTCCCAGTATTATTTGAATGGCCGTTTAGGTTCAGAAGGCTGAAATCCACTTATATAAGAACTGGAAAAGATTATACAGCATATATTTATCCAGATGGAAACACAGAAACTTTAGAAACTGTAACAATACATTAACTGTTACAGAGATTTCAGGCTCCATTACATGACAAGTCACAAATCACTTTTTTCTTTTTTTTTTTTTAAAAATCACATCAGCTTCTTCCTGAGAACTTAATTGGTGCAGAAAACACTGTCAGCATAAATATTTTTCATTCTCTCCCTCAAATCTCTCTTCTTTCAGCTAACACAGCTGTTAGCCATGCTGGATAGTACCTTGTCAAAGTTTCACATTACAGTTCTGAAAACAAAGTCTGTTACGCTTGCAGGCTTTGTTGAAACTTGGGTGATGGGTTACAAAACACTTAATCACAAGGAAATTACTTTGGGTGCCTTCCCAAACTCAAAGATGGGCTTTTAATAGAAGGAAAATCCTACAATCTCATGAATGAAACCTTCCTGAAAAAAGGCAAATGACTGAGCAAAGCTCCGTGCTATTGCATACATGTAGACTGCAGCTAAAATGAAAGCTATTGTATTTTCCTCACCTTTCTTGTAGAAGCCACTACTATATGTACTGGCAGAAACAGCGTATTTGTGCACAAGCTTTTTTTTTTGTTGTTGAACTGTTTCAAGTAGTAGCCAGGGCTGCGATGACATGTGTGGTTTAGCTGAGCCAACAGGCAACCATCCTAGCAATGTTTGTTGAGTGGAGAAGAGAGAGGTAGCAAGAGTTTGGTAAAACAGAGAAAAGGTAGACAGAAAAAAGTAACAGGAGAGGCAAAAAAACCCCTGTAGTGGAGAAGGAAAAGAGAAACAAAAGCAAATTGCAGGTATAGACCAACAGAGCAAAACCAACAACAGAAACTAGGAAGGAGTGATTTTGAAGAAGGAAGCACCTGGAAACCTTAACATGCTTCTCAAAGCTCATTAAAAAAAAGCAGCTACACTAGACCAGGTAGATAAGCAGAACACACTACCCTTTTACAGACAAACAAACGATTTCCTCACCATCCAGAGGGACAGAGGCATTTCCCCAATGACTGATACTCTCCTTTGAAGTGGCACCTACAAATGCATCTCAAGCACCAGATAAACAAAGCCTCTTGCACAACGGTACCACTAAGACTTAATTATTCTGGTCAGGTTTTTTTCCTATGGAAACAGCTTGTATGATCACAATGCAGTTCCTCCCTCTCTCCTATATCTTTTGACTAGGCAGTCCAACTTCAGGACAGTCTCTATGACAATTAAGGCCCTACAGATTCCTACAGATCCAGTGAAAAACGAGTGCCTGCACTGAGAAAGCAGTTCCAGATAACATCTTCACTGAGATGCAGGGACAAGCAGCCAGCAGTATGCAGAATTACAAACCAGTTATAACACAGTGTCTCTTTTCATGAGAACTGTAGGGCCAGGAGAAGAGAAGTAAAGAGAAAAGCTAAACTATGCAGATTTCTTTAGGCCTACTGGCCACACAATACGCTGGGTTTTTTGTTGCCTGCGTAAGGCAAGGTAAGGACTTCACGATACTATACTATTATCGTATCTTTGTCAGAATGCAGGATCATTTCTCTTCTTCCATAAATTAAAGCTTTAATCTTAGGTATTTGCACATGCATTTGCTAAACACAGATAGACCAGCCCCCTAAAGCAATTTTAGGTACAATTTTGAAATAAAAATAGGAGTTTATGCAACACAATTATACTGCTGAAGTCCATCCCTTCTGTTCATCATGTTTCATTGTACTTCAGTATGAACATTGCTGTAACAAGTAGTAACGTTACAAGTAGTAACGTTGGTATGTTTGAGGCCACAGAAGGGCTCTAACCATAGCAAAAGCTGTTAAAATCCTGCAGAGGCTTGAACTGACGTGAAACTAGAAGACTACACAAGCTGTTAAAGGAGGGAGGGAAGAGGAGAAGGTGTAGAAGCTAGAGTAGGTCCTAGGACAAGAAATAGTTGTCATAGGTGGAATGCCATTTTTCCGTAATGATGGGGAGCATACACATCTACACACACGTGCAACTGCACAGGTATTGATTTCCAGTACTGTACATACCTCAGGTGATCACCTACAGTATACTGTCACTTAACTTCCCTTGACAGAGGACTGTTTAGACACTCAGCTGCAATCCTAGCTGTACCCTAGCTGTATTACAAACACTTCACAAACAACTGGAATAGTCAGAAGCGTATTGGCTGTGCTGCCCCATTCATTTTGACCAGCTTTCCCATAAATGCAAGTGCAGTAATTCGCAGCTGATAAAAATTATTCAAATGCTCCTCAAACAAAACATGCCTTCCAGAGACCAACTGCAGGATATCAATGTGCATCTTTTAATGAAAGCTCAGTAACAACATTATCAGTATTAATACACGATTTTATTAACAAGGATTTCTTCTCCATGACATCTCAGTATCTGTTTTGGTAAAATTGCCTATTATACTCATTCTACACATAAGAAAGAGATGCGAATGCTCAATTCTCATTCAGTGCACTCTGTAACTAAATTCTTTTGATAATGCCAGCATAATGATTTACCCAAAGTCACAGCAAGCGAGGACAGGAATTTATGAGTTGTAGATTACCTGTCCCCTATTTGTCAGGGAATATGCCTTCTCTACAGCTAACGTAAACGGCTTAAATCTTTTATCTCAAATATTTTGCTTCTTTATGTCACAAGTGAAGCACTGCTTTTTCTTTTGTGGTGTTCATGCATGCATTCCCATGTGTTGCATCAGACATTAACTGACCCCTAAGGAACAGATGCCAATCAAGCCATGATGATGCATTTTAGTAACAGTGATCACACTGAGGCCTTTGGAGATAACAATAAAAAAATTCTAGTAAGAACTATCCTTTTTAAAAGCTTTAACATGAGATTCATTTGCCACTCCAACACTGTTAAACACTTCATTATGAATAGATTTTTCCTTTATTAAAAACGCAGTCAGAATGAGTAAGGAAAGGCAGAAGTTCCTTTTAGGCAGATGCTGACACAAATCATCAGGACCATGCAGAATAATGAATGTAACAATTCACATATATTTTGTGCATCCTGCAGGATACACCAAGTGGGTGCTTGGAGGAAGTGAAGCTTTTTGATAGAGAACTGGTTTGATTGTAACTTTTTTGTACTGGTATTTTAGAGGTTCTTGCCTATAATTTGCTCATATTGGTCACCCTTTGACTAACTCTTCCCTCTCTTCATCACCACCTTCATTAAAAGAAATCTCACAACAAAGGGGTGGCATTCACTTTCAGAGGAAGGCAGATTGTGGTACCAAATCCCTCCTGCAGTAAGAAGTCAGCTTTAAATATTCAGCTGTGATGTCTACAAAAGCTCTTTGACTCTGCTAGTCAGTAGCTCACCTTCCCAGCTGATGGGCTCCAGTACTTGGGCTCTATGCAAAAAGGTTCAAACAAAAGCTAGCAAAAAAAAAAAAAAATTGTGTGGGTTAAACGGTACCTCCTACACTAGGAATAAGGAGTTCCCATTTGCTTAACACCTTATGCTGACAAGTATGTCACAAGACAGATACAACCCTGAAGTGAAAGCACAGAGGGCACTGAGAGAACTGAGACTGAGCTTTCAGCATTGCATTTACAATCATACTAAGTTCCCTGCCGCACAGACTGAATGCCCAGATTCCCACCACTTCTACCAGCTGGATAGGATAGCTTATAACCCCTTAAATAAAGTGAACCCTAGCTAACTTTCGGAGTGACATTTTCTGTATATAATGTCTACTCCCTGACCATTGGCTAGCTTCTTCATCAATTGAGATCAAACTGATACACAAGACAGGAGGGCAGGGAAGAGGAAAAACCTCGATCATGCCCAACAAGGTTTTCCAAATCCAGGTCTTCCTGGAGTACTTAAATCAGCACTAGCCTTTAAACATTGCTAAAAGACCAGCAGAGAGAGTAGTAAACACCCACTTACAACTGAATTTCTTACTGCTCCAAACAAAAATAGACTAACGAAGACAAGGTTTGGGTTTTGTTTGTTTGTTTGGGTTTTTTGTTTGTTTGTGGGGGGGGGGTTTGGGGGGGGGGCTTGGTTGCTTTTTGTTTGTTTGGTGGGTTTTTTTGTGGGGTTGGTGGGTTTTTTGGTGTGTTTTGTTTGGTTGGTTTTTTTTTTCCCCCCACCATTGAAAGGCCAAATATGCCCTCCTAACTCCTCCTCTTAGCACATGAAGACAGCAGTAAGGCTTGAACACACAATTTTGAGTTTCTGAAATAAAGCAATGAGCTTCCTACATCCTCTGATTCAGGTGGAGCAACTTGAAGTTTTGCATTTACAATGCTGCCAATAATTTAGATAACTTTAAAGGTGTTTTTCTGTAGTTTAACGGTTTCTTATACTAATTCTCCGTGCACATATACTATCTGCCTGCAAGTACTAGAAACAATTGAGAACATGAATCCAGGAATTCCTAATTTTGATTTTTTTCTGCAGCACATATGAAATACCCCCTGGCCTCTAAAAGTACAATCACTAAGTGTTTTGACATAAACTGTTTGAGATTAGAAGGGGGACCTAAGGTATCCTCACTATTACATAATGCTGTGCAAGCCCATTTAATGTTGCAGATGGGAAAGAATGCATCTTCACTCATTAACTGTAAAGGAGAAAGCAATTTGTACTGCCAGAAGATGGGCAAGGGCTACCTTAACTTGGAAGTTCCCTCTTGTGTAAAGTTATACTGTTGAAATTCACACAACTCATTTTTCTAGTATTTTCCAGCTTTGCTGAAATGGGAGAAGAGGGGGAAAGGATTTAAAAGCTCCACCTCACATGCCAGATTCTGGAGCTATACTGGCTGGCAGTAAATCACCCACCAGACCTTGAAATGATGTATTAAACCATATTTTCCCACCCCTTCCAGGACTTCCAGCAGGAGAAGCACTTCTCTTGACTGCCCCACTATACACAGATATCAAGAGATCCTCAAGCACCTGCAAGCTTTCTAACTTCAGTACGTCCCAGATGGTGCAGAAGCCCCGCCTCTTGACTCAAGGACACAGAAAGCTATTTATCTATTTTCTGCACTCCACACGCAAGCAACAATCCTTAATGAGACATACGGAAGTTACTAGAGATGTCTAGGACCATTCACAGTTCATGCCTCCCACCCCTTCTGTCTGCTCCCTCAGCTTTCCTCCACATAAGATGGGAATCAGAGAGAGAGAGAAGGAAAAAAAGAGTATTTTTAAACTGAAGATTTTCCTACACTAGATTTCACCTTTTAATTGTAGGGTGGTTTTTTTTTTCCAACAGGAAGTGGTTCTCAAAAAAGACTTAAAAAAAAAAAATATCTCTCAGGTATCAATGGATCGGAGTAAATGACTTCCAGAAAGTACCTGATCTAGAAGTCTTGCTTAGAAAAGCATGCCACTGAAACAAAAGAAAAACCTTTGAACAGAAAAGATCCTTAACAACTGAACTGCAGCTAAGGCTGTCTGGATAATAACATAATAAACCAGACAATTATTTTTGGTGGAAGACATTAGATGTAACATTGAAAACTCTTGACTACAAACTTCAATTTGTCCTGTAGACACCATTACTATTTTAAGAGTAATAAAAATTCCCAGTAATTGTGCATTAATGCATCTTCATATTTGCACAGCCCTGGGGATTTTCTCTTTTACTGAGGAAAACAGGTCCCATTACTTCAAATTGCAGGATTTGAAGTAATTTCTGTCTCTGTTATTAACTATATACTTCTCCCTGCTCAATAAAAAGACTTTGCATAAAGCATATTTTTTCTTAACTCCTAGACAGACACTTGAGAAAGTCAAATAAATATCTATCTAGTTCTCTATTTTAACTTCATTATGCTACGCAAAGATCAAACTGGGAAAAAATATTTTCAGAGCTATCAAAATTACTCTATTCCAGTGATGCCATACTAGGGTCAAACTTTTTCTGTTGAACTGCAAGTCAAGGCTAAGAATTTTTCCATCACACCTCTCAGTTCTTTGTGGCTATTTTACTTCATTAATGATCAAGTAAATAAAATCTCTTGTATTTGTAAGGCTTTTCATTCTATGGAGCACATAGGGTAACTTAGAAAAATATCAGAACTTCTCTTGTAAAGAACAGTGTCACATAAAATCTGAGAAAGTAAGTCTCATGACTTGAGAAGGTAAGTCTCCCCATCTGGGAATGCTTAAAAACAGAAAAACTGGCTGCTGCCTAATGGTCTAAGTTGGTATGAACCTTTCCATTGCATTAAGAGGAGAGAGCTGAGAATCCATGTCTGTAATGCTGTCTATTAGAACTTCTGTGAAATTCAGTAGCAAAGAACAAAATCTGCTACTGCAGTTACCATTCGTCATTATGACTAGTCATCGTAAATCTAGCTGACTTTTTACATAACAATTAAAAAGAAACCCCTAAGTAGTTCCAGGAACAAAAGGGAGTCGATTTCTGAATGGCTAGAGCAGCTCCTGGACTGCATCAGCACTCTCCACCAAAAGCCAAGTAACAGACAACTTTTCTTCACAGAAGATGAAATGAAGTATTTAAAACTAAGAAACTGAGATAGATTAGGGCACATTCTCCATGAAAACAGCATAATTCAGTTACTGTTCACAGTGAATACAGAGTTTGTATTTGAAATAATATTAACTAGTATCTAAGAGCAAGACAGTAATTCAATGGAGTTAGCACATCCTCATTATTCATCTGTTGCATTAGCATTTTGCACTTGGAGGAACAATACGCAGTATATATCTTTATTGCCCTTTGAAGCCTGCAGACAGGCTGCAGTATATTTTAACTTAGGTCAGCAGGGAACTGCTTCTTACAAAAGTATTTCAATATTAATTGCAATGTTTCTTTCTTCATATTAAATATACTGGAAAACATAATCAATTTTGCTTCTGTGGTCTACCTGATAGTCTTCCTGATGCTGTTCAGAGCAGCCACATATAAAATCATGAATACTAGTCTACATTTCATAGTTATTTTAGCAATTGGAAAGTGGAACTAAGAGAAGGAAGAGAAAAATACCTCTTCAAACACATTTTATGAATACCATTCATTAGCAAATGGGAAGATATAATAAAGTATGCTATCCTAATTTAAGCAAAACATTGACATGTACAGACAAATGAGCTGTATCAGTAAAAACATTTGAGTTAATCCTCAAAAGTTTAAGAGGTGGCACTTAATGCACTTCTTAAAAATCTGTAGTCTCTGGTTGTTTTTTGTACCTAATTTCTCAAAACATTGCTTTTCATATCTTCTCCTCTTGTTAGCATTCATTACCAAGGTATTGAAGGTTTGTTATTTCTTAATTTTCAGCACTGAATGATCTTATTTTACTCTGTCAGTCTTCTCAATACAAGTGATCTCAGTTTTGGTTGTCATTCCACCTTCAAGTTGATCAAACAGGAATTCAGTCACACTGTAACAATCTCAAACAGCTGCTGAAGTTTGATGGTATGTTTGAAGAGCAAACTCCATGTCTTTGGACTTTGACTAGGTCATCGCCTATATGGCAGATATTTAAAATATTTCCAGGATAAAACTCATGCCTCCCTATATTCTTCAAGACCTCTCTAATTCATCTCATTAAATGATGCATCAATTTGGAATAAGAAAATTGCCAAATGAGAGGTGGTTGCTTGAACATAACATGCTAAAATGACAATTAAAATTACCCTTGACAGATTTTCTAGGTCTTATTTTGTTCCCTCAAAACAAGTCAGGCCTTGTTTACTTTATTACAGTTGCACTAAATCAGCTAAGTCGTGATTCTGAAGTTTAAATAACCCAGGGCTGAGAAAAACATGAAAATTCTTCTCAATTTCAACACAGGTTATTCCTTGCCAGATTTAAACCGAAATCAACATAAGGAAACACTGAATTAATGAGCTACTAGTTTGTACTGAACTCTGTGTTCTCACTCATATCAATCCAACTGGACTTCAAACTTACTCAACAATATAATTACATATTCAGACAAAGCCTAACCAGCCAAAGAAAATATGAACACAGTGAACAGCTTAGGAAAAAGACTTTGGAACACCTTTTGCAATTCATCACTTGACCTTCTGAATCTGAACTCTCAATCGCTTCAACTCTGATCTTTTCCTTTGCTCATAGCAATGTATTTCTCTTCTCCTGGTATGCCTCTAGCACGTTTTCTCCATGTATTTTACTTGATTAAATAACAGCTTGAAAAACAGAAAACATAAGTAATTCAGTGTAAATAAACATCCTGAACAAAAATTGAAGTGCGTGACACCAGGCAGACATGCAAGAAACAAGCAATCTTATACCACCATTGTTTCATTAGTGGTCATGACTCAAAAAGACTGCAGAGGAACAGAAAACTTCACACTTTTCTTCAGTTTTGATGAAGGAATGTAATGATCTACTTTGGGTGAAGTAAAGCAATTCAAACCTGCAAAATTATGTATGCCTGACAATAATTTGCTTCAATCTAACAATATATCCCCCAATTAATACTAATTTATAATTATTTCTGGAATTAGAATACACATTGCCTACAGGACATTAAATGTGTCAAAGTGGAAGTCAGCATTTCAGACTAGCATATCAGGTGCTTTCAAAGGAGTCATGCTCCCAACTTTTCTATATAAAAGCAGACTTCCTTGCTTGGACATAATTTATCCAAAACATCATTTCCCATACTAGATTTGATTAACAATAACTAACTGCACAAGAAGGGTTTTCAAAATCTGGCATGTTTAATTCTGGGGGTTCCTTAGCTTTCTTATTTTTGATTTGTTTGTTGTTTTGGTTTGGTTTTTTAAACTAGCAATTGCCCCAGGAAATTGTCATCTTAGATTTTGCTCCCAGTCTGACCTTCATAGATGTGAAGAAACAACACCCCTAAGTACAGTGTGCATGCAATCCACTGTTAAATTAAGAAAGAAAAAAGAGAAAGGGAAGCACTTATAGAAATGTAGCCAAATCAGAGCAAAACTCTAAGCAAGCTTCCCCACTTATTTTGCTGTATGTTTTCAGAAGGACGTCTTTCCACCAATCAGATGTTTTAAAAATATCATGCTATATCAAAGACAGGTGATATCTGTTTTTAAATTCAAGATGTTCCTATAAATTTAATTTCAAACAGGGCCAAACAGCAGGCGCAAGTTTGCCTCATTTTTACAGCATCTACTTGTCTTTTTCTTTAAAACTGCCTTTCAAACTGAGCTAGAACTCCCAACTAGACAACATATTGGGAAAATGGCCTCCTAAGACACTTCCCTTCCCCTCTTTTTTTGTTCTTCTTTTAATGTGGTGTTCAGCTGCCATTTACCACAGCTGCACTGCAGGTAGCTTACATGGGACCCTTTAGGCACTTTTGAAGACTTATAAGGGATGGCAACCATCAGCAAGCACCTGGTCCCAAGGATGGCAACCCATAAGCGCAGTTATAAAGCTAAGACCTCTACCTCTTCATATGAATGGTAAGGAAGCTACAACTTGTGGCTAAAAAGCACACATCCTTATTCAGGGCAAACAGAAGAGGAAGATGGAACAGACAATGGCAGAAAAGCCCCGTTTGGCTCAAAAGTTGGTCAAGCAGCATCACAAGCTGTGGGCTCTGGGTTCAGGGGTGCAGGCACTGGAACGGGGTTCCTCCATACAGATGCTGCTCTGCCCTACCCATCCCCTTCAGGGAACACTCTGTATCTGCTGTAAACCCGCATACGCCCTAGTACTTCTCATCTAAGGCAGAGCTGAGAGGGATCCCCTTTGCCGCCCCGCATCCCCTCCTGCAGCAGTAGAAATACACGGCCTCCGCCCGGCCTGGGCCTGCGCCCAGGACCGCCCCCCTCGCGCCACGCCACCCTGAAGCACTCCTGCGCTCCCCATCGCTTCCCTGCTGCCAGCCATATTAAGGGCTACTTCTAACTACTCTGTCATCTGAGAGAAATGAACACAACAACAAAAACCCCTTTTTCTTCAGTAACAAGGTCGTAATGTCAGAAACGTGCCCATCCGCAGCCTCATGCTGAGTGAGCATTGAAAAACCCTCCCCACACACATAATCCAATATACTACAAAGAAAACACTAACAATAATAAAATTGAAGCTGTGAAGACTCTCAGTGTTTAGAAGTACAAAAACCTGAAGTAAAGCCAGTAAACATGTGCCAGTACAAGCCCCGCAGCTGAAAGGTTCAGAGAACCATGAGGCGGAGCAGGGCGAGGAGAAGGCTTTCTCCTCTTGTGCCCAACTTCCACATCCATCTTCAGGAATCAATTGCTGACAGTAGCAGAACTTCAGCCACATGCTTCAGAAACTCAAAATACTTCCGTGGCTGTTTGCTAGGATACCGCATGTCAATACGCAGTGCCATTTAGACAGAGATTACAGGAAACACTGAAGGAGACGGAAGAAATCACTCACACAGTTGTCACCTGTCGGAATGGATAAATAGGCTTTCTGCAGGTTTTGAGGTATGAGAGACACACTCAGATCTCTGCTATTCAATAATGATTCACTTTTAAGAGTCCTCCAAGCAAAACCTAGTTAACTAATTAAAAGGAGGACTAAGAGAAGCAAGGAAAGGACAGATATTGAAAACATACATAGCAAAACCCCTATTTTTAGAACTCACTACTACCTTCCAAAATGTCCTGAAGTTACTTTATTAGGAATATTTACTTACGTACACAAAAGACAGCACGATAAAAACAATTAAGCTGTATTATAGTCCACATAAGAGTAGAAACTGAACATTCTTGATTCTCCCCAACTGTTTACATTCCTCTTAGGACAGCACAAAAGATCAAACCACCTTCTGCTCCAGGGTAGACTTTGGGGAAAGGAGAAATTAACAGCATCGTTTCCTTGCAGGAAACATTTTGCTTTAGTTAAGAGCAAAAGTAAAGACAAACAGACTGAAAATAACACTCTGAGCAAAGAGTGCCCTATCTAATTCAATTTTTCTTTCAAGAACAATTACAAGCACCAGACACTCTTAAGCTTTCCCACAAATAGAGTAAGCTTAAATATTTAAGACACCAGAGGCGAGTGAAGGGTAGTAGGGATGGCCACTTCACAGGTAGAGAAATGAGGAACACACAGGAAGAGAACTGCCCAGTAATACAGAACATACATGGCAAAGTCAGTCTAAAAACAAATCTAAAAATTGAACGCAGCATCATGATGGCACAACCAACTCTTACTTGAAGACTTCAGAACCAAGAAAAGTATCAGGGTGGGCTGGAGAAGTAGCACATAGATAGACACAATGTACTGCAGGAAAAAAAATTCCATGAAACTGAATGACTACAGAACACTCAAACTGGACAGCATCCTTAATTTTATTTATTTATTTATTTATAGGCAGACTGTTTTGACTTCCATGTTTCTTAACGAGATATTTTTCAATACAGTAGTGCTATTCACAACATTTATTAATGACTGGATGCAAGGCAGGTAGCCTACTGGGAAGAAAACATCTTGATAAAACAAAATTAGGTTAAACTTCAACTGAGCATAATGAAGAAAACCAGGTGACTTAGCATAACTTCCTGCACTTAACAAGGTAATAACGAATGGAAATCAACGTAGAGAGAAGCATGTAATATGAATTTTGAAAGGACACCATTTAAACCATAATTCCATTTTAAGTACCTATCACTTAGTACTATAACCTACTTATGAACATAAGAAGTCAAGGCAATCTCAATACGAATCCGGTAAATTGGATGACTGGCTATTTCAGTTAATTATATATCTGCTCTTCTGCAACATAACGTAATTATTCTGGGTAACTGAATTGCTGAGGTTTTATCTTCTCCTCCCCACCTCTTAAAAACAGAACAGAAAATCACAAAAAGCTAAGAAACCTCAAATGAGTGTTAAAAAGCAAGAATTGCAACACCACTGAGAAGAGTTAAAATAAGTCTGTGACTTTATTCAGATAACATAATTAGGATGCCCAGCCATGTGCTCATAAATGCCATTCACAAAGCTTCAACATACATGCAAAAACTAGCCATTTAAGACAACCCCAAATACACATGCCCTTTCACAGTGCCATAGCTGAAGCCTTACAATAACAGATGAGAATAATTTCTCTCAATTTTTAGCCTGAACTCTCTCTCACCAAAAGATTCCCACAACACTTCCCAATAATAAGTACCAATTACTGTGACTTCAGAACACAGCAGTTACCTTAAGAGGACACTGAGCAGTAAGTGCTGGTAAATAGTGCCTTACAACTGTCAATCCTTTAAACCACCTAATCCATTTAAGCTCTATTTACCATATCTGTGCATAAACATGGAACACTTGAGTATTTCAAACCTGTAATTACTTTCAGAGACATAGTAAAGCCCCCCCAAATACATACAGTAGCTATAGGAAACATAAATAAAAGTGCAAAAATATGACAAAGATAATTTAATGCCACTGGAATTATGCCACTTTCAGAAAGCAGCATGTTATCAGTTTCAGCATCTTTTGAATTTTAGTCCCATTTTTGTAAGATGCTTCACAGCAGTAGTCCCACAAAGCTAGGTGTCTGTGGCACTAAACACACTGTGCTTCAGACTTACGACATCCTAGAATGGACTTACAGATTTGAACATACAGTGGCAGTGGAAGCGTTCTCCTCCACAGGATAACCTTAAAGCCTCTAGGCAACAGAGGCTGGTTTTGGTTGGGAAAAAGTTTTGGGCAATACTGGTTTTGGCTGGGATAGAGTTAAATTTCTTCATAGTAGCTTGTATGGGGCTATCAAACAGATTCCTGTTACCTAGCCTCAATTTTCATGCTGGAAACCAACATATACCATAAAGCTGTATGTTTTGTTTTGGAAAAGACTAATAACCTTAACCTTCTCCAACAAAAGATCTCTGGCTACAAAGTAAAGCACAAGTAAGAAGAACAGAACACTCTGAATATGTTTGGGGAATCTCTAATGTAGAGTAATGAAACCAGTCTCACTAGATGAGTCCTTCTAAAAGCACCAGATACCACAAGGCAAACTGTTTCATTTTAACAATGGTCTCAGACCAAATTTTTAAAGCTGTGGTCCCTCTCCACGAGGCAATTTCTTGCTCTTCTACAAGTTTCCTCCCATAGTGTCACACAGAGGCCTGAAGGAGGAGGAACTGTCTGCATCGCCTTGCAGCAAGGCTGGAGTGACTCTTCTTCTCACTGTATTCTGCAGTGCCTTTTCCTAAAGATACTGCAGAAGCTGTTTCTGTTTCTAGATATATCCAACACAAACCAATATATTTGCTGTTCACTACGAGCTTCTCAGCCTACTCCACTCCTTCCTGGATTTATATTCTAGACATATCTTGCCACTGTGAGTTTAGGTATTAGGTCATATTAATCCAAGGTAAGACTTACTTTATTATTTTCACTGTTTCCCCGCCCCCTTAAATTTAACATCCCTTTAAAGTTATTTATTCTGCTAATAATGCCTCTCCATACAGCAACATGTGCTATTTCGTTAGCAACCTGCTTACACTGTGACATGATTAAGGAGGGTGTTTTAAATAAGATGCTATTCAACAGAAAACTCCTTGATACTTCTATTGAACAATACCCCAAGCCCAATATATTTCTGTATTTAACATCTTCATTTTGCCTGTGAAACTACAAAAAACAGCTTGTGAAAATGTTTATGTTCAAGCCTATTCCTTACTTGTAGAAAATACATATGCTTGCTAAGTTAAAGTGATAGATCTCCTTTGTTATGTTAATGCAAATATCATAAGTATTGAATTATGCAATTTAGACCTTTGTATCCTTACTGGACTGCTTTTACAGTACAGAATTTTCCAGGAAACTCCCAAGCTTTGTCAGCCAGTGACCTAAGCATTTGGCAGAGACTTTGGGGTATGGCTTCGACACAGTTAATTAAATGGATAATTTCCGTGGAGCTACAGAAAAAACAGCCTTACGCTTGTATATTGACCTATACTGAACGCTTTCCACTCTTCTCTTTTCTCATCTCTCAACCAACTCTCCTCCCAGAAAAGTATACAAGGATGTACAGGAATCCATACTTCTGCCTCTGCCACTGCTGTTTCTTGCAGGAACAGCCCAAAAAATACAGCTGTGACCCTTCTAGGTGTTCAGATAACCTTCACCATTCCACACCTAATGCTTCACAGCCGCCGATACGTTTTACCCTTCGAAAGCATACACAATTGTGTAGCAAATGTGATGTCTGGACTCCAAGTCAATCCATCCAACCGATCCAGGACACTAAACCTGCATTAAGATCCCCAATCTGAGGCTAAAAAACCTTTGGTTTGTCTCTCCTATCTTCTTCCAGGGTCCCCCAAATCCTTGAAACAATCATTTTATACGTATATTGTTTTCAACATTCTTGGTCCCTCAGTTTATGGCTGGGAGTTCAGGGGGCACAGAATAAACTCAATTCTGGTTGTCTCTCCTAGAACAGAGGTAGTGACTAAAACCACTGTTCTTTGTGAACATAGTGTTAAAGCTTCGCTAATATCCCACTTCCTCCCCTGGAAACAATTTCATTTAGTAACTGAAGAAGACAGGAGTTGCTTATTACAGATTTCTAAACAAACCCTTTATTTTTTACTTTAATGCTTTGAACTAAGACAGGTCATTCATTTCATGATGTCTGCTCCCAGGAGGCACAAAGAAGGATCTTTTTCACCACAGTTTTAAATGAGAATACTATAAAAGACGAATGGTGGAGCCAGTTATAGTTTGGCACCCATCAAACTACTGGGAAATAATTCAGATTAAGGGTTATGACTGGGAATCTGTTACGAAATTAAATTCATCCAGAGTTTTCTGGCAATAATTCTTCTAGATAGTTTTTCCACTTGTGAGCAACATGTGGATATAGAGTAACCAACAATTCTTTCTACTTCCCAGTGCTCATCCTCTTTCTTTGACTGTGATTGTTCTTACCCTTAGAGAAGCTCTTGCTTTGTTCCCTTCCCTCTAGATGTTACTAATATTGACATATTTTGAACATGTGACACGCGTTCAAGCTGACATTCTCTATAAAAGGGGCTCATTTATCCTCTTATTCCCAGCAGCAGTTAACTGGCTTCATCAGAAAGCCAAGACAGATAGACAAACTGTGCTCGCACTTTTGCTCCCCATTCCTTCTCACCACCCCGAGAGCAGAAATTCAGCAGAATGGGATTCAAAATTTACTCTTCTGCCTCTGAGAGGGTTTGGAAAAGGACTAGAGAGAAAGCACAGTCTGTTCATCTTCGTCTGCTGAGGCCTATGCTGAGAAAACTAACATTACCAGAAAGCAGCATGATTTTTTGGAAGTTACAGAAAAAAGCTGCAGTGTCTTAGCCTCAAATGTTTCACACAAGATAACAAATCTGTAATACTGTTTCTTCCATCACATTGTCAGACTGTGGCTACACAACAGGAGGACAACAGAAAAAAAAAAAAAAAATCAAAGCCATTAAAGCTCAGATGCCCTATGTGAAGGAGAAGGAACGCCTCTGCTTTGACTAACTGCAATAAGCAATTCTCAAAGTAGCAGAGCTACTTCATCCAGATTTTGTATGGCTGTATGGTCTACGTGCCTTTGGCATCTTCACCTGTTCCCAAGGCTCCTCTCCAGGGATGTCTTCCAGCTTCTTGCCCAGCAGGATAACCAGTCAGCCTCCCACATTTCTGAGCAGGAGTTAGCGTCCTGATGTGTATCCAGGCTGATGGGTCAGGAAAAGGGCCAGTGGAAAAGGCCAGTTTCGACCTCTGTGTTGCCTGTCCTTCACTGGTGGCACTAATTTGGGTTTGTCCTCCCCTCCACAAGCTACCAATAGCATATTCAAAATACGGAAAAACGTAACGTCCTTGAGACTCCTATCTCTTTTGTCAAGTTTGGCTGAAACTGGCTGGCATTGATGGGGATATGTAAAAATGAGAAAAAAGCCTTGGTCCTTAAGGAAAGCAGTAAGGCTTACATGTTTCTTCCAGTAAGCCATGCTGGTTAAGATCCACTTATACATTATTTGTAGTATAACCTAAATTTTAATTTATCTGTTCCCACTGAATTTGATCCCCTGCTTGTCTGCTCTTTGCTTACAGTAAAAATTCCTTTAACAAAGCATTTGTGTTCTGATCATTTTGTGAATTATGCTGGTTTTTCCTTCACATTCTATAAAATACAATTTTCCTACAGGAGCCCCTAATATGTACCATGTGCATCAGGATGAAATTACCAGAGGCTAGTAGCTTATTCAACTTGTGAGAATTTCCTTGGCACCTACACATTTTTCCTTGGTTGAGTCAGTTGTTGCAGTAAATTAAGTATTAAGAATATATTTAACCCCTTGGACCTTGAAGTTAGGCCACAGCTAGAAAAATGCCTCTACAGAAAGGCATGTGGGCACTGATTATTTTATTACTCAAATATCCTCCAAGTGAAAATTTCAGTCACTGGCTAATGTCTTGTACTACTACTTTGTATGAGTAGCTGCAGAATGTCCTGGTTTCGGCTAGGATAGGGTTAAATTTCTTCCTAGTGCTGTATTTTGGATTTAGTATGAGGAGAATGTTGATAACACACTGATGTTCTCAGTTGTTGCTAAGTGCCCTCCTAGTCCGAGGACAGCTCCCATGCCTACTGACTGAGCTAGGTACACAAGATGGGAGGGAACATAATCAAGACAGCCAGCCCAGCTAGCCAATGGGGTATTCCATACCATGTGACGTCATGCTCAGTATGTGAATGATAGGCGTGATCCAGGAAGTACCGATCCCTACTTGGTTATCGGTCAGCGTGGGTGGTGAGCAATTGCATTGTGCATCACTCATTTTGTATATTCTATCATCATTATTATTTTCCATTTTTCTGTTCTATTAAACTGTCTTTATCTCAACCCACGAGTTTTTCTCACTCCTACCCTTCCGATTCTCTCCCCGTCCCGCTGGTGGGGGGGTGGGAGTGAGCGAGCGGCTGTGTGGTGTTTGGCTGCTTGCCAGGTTAAACCACGACAAGAAACAAAAGTGATATTAAGACATATTACACGAAAGAAGTTGTGTACCTTATTCAGTGTATTGTCCCAGACCACAGTCATTCTGATCTTTTAAAAAGTTTATTCATTCATCCTCTCATCTCAACACGACTAGCATTAGGAAGAAAGCTCCTTTCCAACTCAAGCTAATACAAGCTTGAAACAGGAAGCTACTATTTAGCAAAGATTAACAAACTCCTTTTGGGAAACATTATGAAACTATTTACTCCCCTGATGAAAATATGCTGCTCTACTGAATTCCATGTGTTTTGCTTTCCCTAACACAGTATCTTAAGTCTACAGTACCCTAGACACTTAAGAGTAATACAGTACCTCAAATACTTATTTTTGTGGTTTTGGATCATGAGCAAACTATGAGCAGCTCTCTGTGCAGCTTGAGGACTTTCCATGACAGTATTGCTGCTCTCTGTATTACCCTCCTTCTATATAGTACACACATCATCATTGTTTTTCATTATCTGCTGATATCGCATTGACTTCAGAGTCATCACTGTCCTATTTTATAGGATCCCAAGTACAGCCTAGCCTCTCTCTCTCTCTCAAGTTTCTCAATATATACACAACTTTTATCTGTGACTTATTCAAACCAAGTTCTTTGCACTAAGGATCCTCACTTACTCTGAAATACTGTAGCTGTAGATATACATTGTAGGATCTCAAACAAAATGAAGAGAGGCGAGTAATTCTGTTTTTCTGAACTGTTTTCTAAGTAGCTTAATTCTCTCTGCGTACTTCAAAGTAGAGCCAAACCACCAAAATTAATGCCTGAGTTAAAGAGCACAACCCTCCCTTTACGTGTTTACATAACACCACTTATGAAAAACAGCTCTACAATACAACCTACAGCTGGTGCATGTACTGAGCAGCTTAATATTGGGGAGAAAAATATGGGGAGATGGTGGAGAATGAGAAACAACTCCATGTTGGTGCTGAACCTATGGTCTAAAAGCATAGGTGTTGAACCTATGCTCTTAAAAAAAAAAAAAAACCAACACATAAAAAAAGTTTGCAGTCGCATGAAATTCCACCCTTACAAGTGAACTAAAACTGAGGAAAATGCAAGAGCTGCAAAGAAACATTAGATTTCACTTAATTTTCATCACATCAGTACGAATGGACAGGTCATTAGCATCTTAGTGCCCTTATGCAAGCATTGTCCAGCCTTGCTATTTTCTTTTACATGAATTATCAAATTTTAATTTATTTAATTACTGCTTGATAATTAGTCCAGGGACTATTCTGTAAAATCCTATTTTGTTTATTGCATGCTGGGCACATGTACCTACAGTCATTCAATCCACCTTAAAAAAAAAAAAAAAAAGAGTGGTGAGTGTATCAGCAATCAGCTGATGCCACCCAAGTAAAAAAGATAAAAGGTCCTCCAATTTTAAAAAAAAAGTATACAGGAGCACCAATTTAAAAAAAGTATACAGGAGCAGTGTTTCACCATAAGGATGACATTAATGTGGAATCTCATCACATTCGTATTCAGCTGGAATACAGGAAATGAGAGCCAATTTTAAACCACTCCTCAAGACAAATATAGTAATAACTTAGTTTACCTCAGGGTGTTTGACCAAGGAAGCTAGTATTATTGGCACCAACTAAAAGAGGATTCGGGGGGGGGGAAGGGGGGAGGGTGAAACACCTTGTTCTAAGTCATCCACCAAATCAGTGGCAGAGTCAAGAACAGACGCCAGGGCTGTTGACCACCATTATGACATGGCTCTATCCACAAAAAGCTTCCATTTTGCAAGACCTTATGAAGTTGAACCTGAACCTGGCCTCACATTCAACACTCCCAAAAGGCACAAAGTAAATCAACAAAAACAAACTGAGATCTTTCACATACATCTGCCCCTAAGCTGCTTTGAATATAACATGCCTTCTAGGCAGCAATTAACTGACATTTTCTACCACTCCTTTCAAAGTGAGCTTAAAATTCTGAGCTAACACTTGGGGATGTATCACACAATCACATGCATACATTTTGTCAGTCTTAGCATTATTAAGCATCAGCGACAAACCATAATAATTTCGGACATAGCAGATTTATATGAGACAATTTTCTCAACTAAAAGATAACAAATCTATTCTCCCAGTAAGATAATGGTTGTTTTTTTAATTCCAAAAAGTTAAGGGGGAGCGCTTTAAATATAACCACAAAATATTTAGAGTATGTTTTCTGAACAGCACACAATTTGTCTTGTTATTAAAACAACAAGTGAAAGACAATGAAGCATTAACTTTAAGAGGTAGACCACTGCAGATCCAACATGTGCTTAAATCACAGCACAAGACCTGCAATTATCACCACACAATTAGCAGCAATGGAATGAGGTCACATTCAATAGAGGTGTTACTGTCAGGTATGCTTATACACACATTACACAGGGTTAAACGGTAGGGAGCACTTAGCTTTCTCCAAAAGGTGACAGCACTAGAGCTTACTAGCAGATTTCCTTCCTGGTTTGTTTGAGCAATGTATCAAATAGCGACAATTTTGTTTCTAAGTAAAACTTATTTGCAATTTTTCCTAGAAAGCTATTTGCTCAAATGTTCTTACATCCTGAAGTATGTTTTTCTAAAAGTAAAGAAATTCTCAAGCTTTTGATATGAGTCTTAAAGGGGAAGCCGGAATCCTACGCAATGGCAATAGACATTTCAGTTATGCCCTTTTCTATGAAACACTTCATTAAAAAACTGGAATTCAGCTCAGTGCAGAAGCAAAAGCTTGCTGCAATTGTTTCAACTCCACTCAAATTCAAGAAGCTACCGTACTGCTTGGGTGCCATTGATGTGAGCTCAAGGTTTTCAAGGGAGAAACAGGATTTTGCATAGTTATCTTAGGTGGGGTGAATTGCATTTGCACAGCATAAAGTCATTGCAACTCAACTTTACTCTACATTGGTTCTTACTAACAGATGGTAAAGAGATGTAGGAGGAAAAACATGTTGGGAAGCAGTCTGTAATCACGATCTGCAAGCAGAAAGCTAATATGATTAAGTGAAAGCTGAAGTATCAGTTAATAATTTTCTATTAGTCTTGCTTATTTTATAAAGAGAGTAGTCACTCATACTCAAGAAGCCTTTTCTTTCTATTCAAAGCAGTTGTTCTGTGCAATTTGCAGAAGTATTATTTTCAGTGCTTTATACTTTGAGGGTGTTAATGCATACCAACAAAGCAATCAGACAAAGGGCAGATCAGACAAGTAGGAAGTTTTACATTTTGCCATCTATATCCACATATTGCACCCAACATGAAAGACAGTAAGTGGGTCAGTGTAACTGCTTTTAATAGCCTGTATTACAAAAGGTGCTGAAAATAACACAACTGAGCAATGATCCCAAAAGCAAAGCACAGTCAAAAAATGAAAGGCTTCTCCTTTAGAAAAGGACCACACACTTTATTGTCTTATCTAACAGCTAGGATTACTGCTGCATTCATGGTTTAGGTGATTATAACATACTTTCAGAAATTATCCATTTTTCTGTTAAAACATCAGCATTGCTAGAGGGATCAAACAAGCTGCAGCAAAACACAGTAAGATCAAAGTGTATGATGTTTTCTTCCCCTCAGTTTCAGCCTGCAGTAAAAGGTTGGTAAAAAAACAGAAGTAGTTTCCTCCCCGCTTTCCATCCTACAGTTTTGCCTACGTAATTCTGATTCTGTAGTTTTACTGTTGGAAATTGTCTAGTCTTTATGTCTTTTATGTGCCATAATTATTATTGCTGCAAATTCACTGCTAGCTCACTTATAAAAACATGACTCTCTTAAGGCATCCCTGACCCTTCCTTCCCTCACTCACTTTCATAAATACCCCAAACTTCAACTATCTCATCTCAAGCTTCAAAGTAAAACTGATGTTCCCATGTTTTTTGCAATATTTTCTCATTTTTTGCAATCATACCTGCATGTGCTACTGTCTGCACAGAGAAGGAAGGTGTCTGCATCTTCATCGCTGTGGAAGTGTAGGTTCTCTCTGCCATGCATCTTAAAGGCCTGGCATGTAAATAGTATACTTACGTTGGAGTAGCAAGCGGATACAAACTTTGATGTTATTTCATGACTGTGCTAATCTAACTCTTATATCTAAAAGCAAGGAGAAAAAAATTCACTGACAGCTTGGGGGTACCTCAACAACACAAGATTTGGTTTGCCTCCCCAAAAACATTCAGCTATTGCTTTCCTTCTGAAGGTCATACTTGCCATACAATGTAATCCTTGTCTCCTACATAGAGGCGCTAATGACAACCATCTTTATACGCATCCAAAGCAATCCATTTTCCATTTCTAGCAAATTTCTGCAGAATGCAGACTCCCAGGGTTTCATTCACCTTCATGCAGAATTTAGCCCACGTCGTACCTTTCTACAAAACACTGGTGCTTAGTGAAGCACTGTTCCTTTACCATGCAATTTGGTCCAAACTATCTTGACTGGCACTACAGTTTCTATCCACAAGATCTCCAAACAAAGAAGAAAATCTCATCTTTCTGAGATACAAGGGATCCCCACAATTAATTAGAACAACACAAGAGGTTATCCCCTGCAAGTTCAAACAAGTTTCTTTGTTTCTCTAACATTAAAAAAAAGATCAGAAACAGAAATATCTATGCTAATAGCACTTTCAATTTGCTCGTTTATACAATTCACAGAGTGTGTGCGCAGGCAGGAGGAACAGATGTTAATCTGTCGGTCTTGTATCTGTGTGACATTTTCTATTGTTTTTTGTAGTTAATATTTTACTATTTGTTGTATAATCTATTTTACATCAGAAAAGATGTACATGGTTGAGTTAATGCTTCTATCAGCTCTTGTTTACAACCACAAGAAGCTGGTAAATGTAATTGTGCAGTCTCAGCACTGCATTAGTAATTTCTCACAGTTACTGTAAAACAGAATTAAGTGACAGGACTACAAGAATTTAACGCAGACCTGCTGGTGGTTGTTTATGCCGTGGACAAGACAGCACACACACACACTCTCTCCCTCCCGTCATCCCTCCAACACCCACTGCAATCAGTGGGTCAACCTCTAGGAGAACCGGACACCCTTACAGATAAGGTCAGATATCTGGCAGTCATAGCAGAAGATTATACGAGTGTATGCATTCCGAGCACTATAGTAATTGGTGAGGGTTTCTGCAACTTTAATTGATTCCAAGCTCTCTCTGCATTGTTTCTACATCTTCGTGGCATGATGCTTCATTTCCAAATTCTCCTTACTGACAAGATTTTTTAAGTGACTTCACAATACATTCTAGTTCACAGCATCCTGCAAGATACTCCATATTACTTTATTAAGCAGAAATCAGAAGTTAACTAAAGAACAAGGTAAAACTCATTTTTTAGAACTGGCTATTTTTATATGCCTTTACAATTTTAACTACCTACCTTATTCTCACCTGCAATAAACAAAATATTCTAATGATAGAGATTTTCTGGCAAACGGTGTGAGCACCCCCCAGTTCAAGATAAAAAGGTGAACCAGGAACACTGGGTCTTCTATAATCCACCTTTGCCTTTGATAGAAGACAAATAGAAACTGCTTTCATATTCTAACACAAACATTGCTCAACCTATAGCATCTAGCAAAAGGTCATTAAACATTTCCACCTGATCCTCAGTTCTGAATAAATGGCAAATTTTCCAATAGTATTCTCCAAGTCATTAATGTGATTATGTCACAAGACACTGCAAAACTTGAATTTGGGAACATAATAGACAGTCTAGCCTATTGAGCTGAGATTGCCGGGAAACACGTAACACAACCAAACCCTTTCACAAATTTATTAAGTATCATCTTAAATAAGCTGTTTCTTTTCTCCTCACTGTCCACACCACAACACAGATCCTTGTTTAATCCTTTCATGACAAGGTATTTCCTATTAACTGTCCACAGCTGCTTCTAGCAATGAGGTGAACATGAACTACCAATAGTTCCTGGGACAGTGAGCAAGCAGAGGGGCTCTCAGCATCCTTAAACACCAGCTGTCTTTGGCTGAGAAGCTGGAGACAGGACCCGAGCACTCAAACACCAGTGAACTGAAAAGGAAAAGAGGTTCACAACCAAGACTGAGTCCTTGGCCTGTAGGAAAGCTCCATTTCCAGTTGTGACTGGTCAAAACTCCAAACGGAAGAGAGGGAACAAGTAGAAGGGAAGGAGAGATTTTGGTCTGTTAGCACCTTTCCTAAAACTACATCACAGCACTTAAGATATATGTGTGTATAGAAGGCAGAAAGAATATGATAATGAAGCAACTTACTCACAGTGATGTGATGAATAAGCAACAGTGAAAATCTGAAGAACCCTATTCCTTGTTCAGTTGAGCACATACGCTACACACTGGGTGCTGAAATGCCTAAGCACATACTTCTGCAGTGCTGGTTTCTTCCAGGTTTTAATACTATTGCAGTCTACATAAACTGGTAAACAAATCCAATGAAAAATACCCTTCCTCACTACTCACTACATACCCAGTCTTATTCTCCTGCCTCTCCTATTTCCTTTACTGGGCATACAGTTTATTATGAAAAGCTTACCAGCACAGCCATATAAATTATTTTGGCTTAAAACAAACTAATAAAAACCAAAAACTTCTGTAAGGATATCAAGGAGAGGTGGAACATGGTATATGTCCAGCTGTTCTCTGACTTCCATACATATTTTCAGATGCTTAAAAGCACATTTATCACTGAAGAGGAGAACAACTTTGGCAAACAAATGACAATCACGGTTTCTGTAGTAAAAAAAAAAAGTGCAGAGAACCTTAAAATAAGAGCTAAAGCTCTGTTTTTCATTCCAGCCATCATATGTAACTGTATACTTACTACACATGCTTTTTATTTCTCTGATCTGCAAACCATTCCTGTCAAATCCCCAAAACAAGTGTTCAGTCCCAAGGTCACTACAAACACATATTTTTTTCCCCTCCTCTCTCTGTAAATCAGTTTTGGTACATTTTTGGAGGATTTTCAGTCTTCTTAAAGCAACAATAAGGCTTTTCACCATGTCACATTGTTATTTTAAATCCCTTACTGGCCTTTATTATGGCCTTGTAGGCCTTTGTTATTGCAGCGTAACAAATTTGCTATCTTCCAAAACTGCTATTTGAAAAAGCTTGTTCACAGCCACTTAGAAAAACTAAGCAGGAAAAAATGCTTGCATTGTATTTTGAATGGTACAAAGCATGAGAACATGCCTCTAACTGGACCTGTGCAAGAGATGGGCAGCTAGTTATGCTCTGATAACTCACATGTCTGTTGCTACCTCTGACTCAAAGGAGGGAAACCACAACACTCAGCCAAATCACTGTAGAAACTTATGCCCTGACTCCCCCTCTCCATCGACCAGATTTCATAGAGCAAGCCATTCGGCCTTTGAGTTAGCTACTTATGAGCCTCTCACACAATTTCTCCTCCCAATCCAACACCAGCAAAGTCATGATGCTTCATAGTGGTAGTTGCTTTCTTTGATTTCAGATTACCTCTCAATGAACTCTCAAATTACCACTTCTCAATGAACTTCGTTTCTACTCCTGTTCTTATTACTTCCTTCTCTTATTTAACACAGATTTTGTTCTCCAGTCCTGTTCCAAGGACTGACCACTCTTTCAG
>NW_009220062.1:0-10518 GCF_000690835.1 Fulmarus glacialis
ATTATATTAAATATGTTATACTTGATTTGATGAACTATGATTAATGGTATGATTGTGATTAATCGACGAATGGGAATTATGCATATGAGTTAACATGAGTAACAAAGTCAGCATTATTGCACTTTTGACAGCCCTCTTTCCATAAAACAGTACTATAGTAAATACAATAGTAATTGGTACATGTGTTAAGACACTCAGCTGGCCTAAATCAAGACACATTAATTGACTCCAATGGAGTGATGCTCATGTATAGTATTTGGGCCATTGTTTCTACTATTTGAGAAGCAATTATCATTGGGCCTATTGTTTTAGGTCTTTTATATCCTCATTTCTAAAATAATGTAAGAACGCAGTATTTTTCATCCCAGCATTATGTATGTTAATGTGGCATTTCTCCAGCATTTTCCACTCTGCTTGTTAAAGGGACACGACTGAAATAACACCACAGCAGAGAGCGAAATACATCTCCTAAAATACATCTTGACTTCAGCACAGGCTGAGATTGTGCATCAATGCTTGGAAGAAATCACTCTTGGCAGCTCCTGTAATATTTGGTGCTGTTCCTAACACCTCAATTCCTGGGCTAATGTGATCAGAGGGCACACAACTGCCATAAGCTCTTACAAGTGAGTGCAACTGCTTTTTTTTAAGTTCAGCCTTGGACTCTTCAAAAAAAAAAAAAAAAAAAAAGAAGTTCCATTACAACAGTAGCCTTTTACCTTGACTTTCACCTGGCATTCTGTGAAAAGCCAGGTACTCTCCCCTTCACAAAAGTAAATGGCCAAATTTTATGCGACGCAAAACTTTTGTGCCACCCTAATCCCAGAGAAAGAGAGTTGCAATCACCTGTGGGGCCACCGTGTAATCCCCTTCCGAGAGCGCAATAAAGCCATGACAACACAGCGGCACTTTCCAAGCCTTGCACTGAAGGCCTCCGTGGAACAACACTAAACGTCATCCTTTTTTCTACTAACCTGCTGGCTTACGGAGCTGACCTCGGTCGGACACGGAAAGGACAGCGGGAATTTGAGAGGCAGAGGAAGGCAGATGAAATGACTGAGACAGTCTTGCAAGCAGATCTCGACTGTTTACTAGGACTTCCACGTTCAGTGCAGGCATTTGAAATCTATCCACAAAAAGCGAGTCAAAAGACCACAGGGCTGAGACACGTTGACTCAAGAGGAACTGCTGTCTGGACTGCCAGATGACAGTCTGGAAACTGGGATTAGCGTTTGTTTTCAAAACATCCTCACCGCATCTCCCTTCTTATTTGTGTGTACTTACATTCAACCATTTCCCTCATGTACAGAAGGAACATCAAGGAGTTAAATTCCTATACGAAGACCCAGGGGAAAGACAACAACTTGTTAAGCATTGTAAATACAGTTAGCATTACAATGTCAAGTTCACTGTTGGAGGCTTAGCAAAGAAACTGCACAAATAGGGTGGGCAAGTTTAAGTTTCATGAAACTCAGCACTTGAAAGACCTTATGGGAGACAGAGCAACCAACCGTCACAACTGCCTGGGGACTCACTCAAAGCCATCAGCTCAGCTCGTTGAAAAAAATTCTTTGATTCCTGCCAGATCCCACAGCCTATAGTCAGCACTGCTGAAGACTACTCAAAAATTCTAGTAGTTCTCTTCAAGAACACCGCACTGCTCACAAGTCCTCATCCACCCCTCCTCAAATAATTTCCAAAAAACCAACTAGCTGATGGTTGCAGAACTGGAGGATGGCTCATCCTGTAAAGAATCAGTCAGCTGCCACTTTCTCAGAAGTCTTTCCAAGAAATGAGAGGGCACAGACGAGGCAGGAGGAAGCAGGAATATTACTCTCCAGGAGAAGATTTCTCTGCAAGAGCCGGACCGCTTCAAAGACTCCGGTAGAAATCTCTAAAGGAGATCTGAAATAAGATTTGGAAGCTTTCAAGATTTCTAGAAGCTCCAACTGCGGCAAGAGGAACACAGGACGTTGGGAGTTTTATCTCCTTGTGATTTTACGTCTTGCCACAACCGCTCCTGAAAGCTTGTTCACAATTAACACAAAGCCCATTGAAATTTCCTCAAAAGCAGTGAGCATCTTCCTCTGAAACTGCCTGGCAGCATTAGAGGATCGGTCTGTAGATCCTATAGAGGAGGAGCAGGAATCTGAACAAAAAACCCCAAACAAGCAAAGAAACAGAGTTCTTGCTGGCAAAGCTGATCAGACTGACGACAAAATCCTTGCCAGCGCTACCTCATGTCCTCCTTGCTACTTCACGGTGCTCCGAGGGAGACTCTGTGCCTGCGAGGCGCTTTGCTCCAGAGCCCCTCAGGGAGCCTTTACTCCTGTCACAAGGACAGATGAGTCAAGTATAAAGCTGTATGACAGCTGTAACTAAATGGGAGCCAGAGTTAACCGACTCATGACAAAATAGGCTTTACCATAGAAATTATGAAACCATGAGTAAGTAAGGAGAACTTTCCCTGGAGTCTGCATTCCCTGCCATTCAGCCAGACGGCTGAACTACGATTTTCAGAAATAGTACTGAAATGAACTTCTCCACACAAAGACAAGACAATAATTTTCTGATCCTTGTAGTAACGTATGCATCGGTGATTATTAGATCTTTTAACTGCAAGCCCTTAAACTTTTAGCAGCTTCAGGTGGATTATTTGCAACCAGAGAGATCCGTATATTGAAAAGTCTGATCGGTCATCTCAAAAAAAACTATTCAGATTTAATATAGCAACGCTGGATTTCATCAGATGCAAAGGCTACTGAAGTCCCAAACACCATATCACACTTACCCACCAATTCTTTTACTAACAGCAAGTGATCTCATGCTACCTTAATACTATTGTTACACAAACATCTGATCACACAGCAACTCTCCATCTCACCCCAATCAGAGCAAAGCTACCTTATGCTTATAAATACCATCTCTTGAGGCAGCAGCCTGAAGATCTTTATGCGATAAGTGGTCTTCCTTTGCAGTCTCTGTTTTTCACGTTTCACCAGTTCTGCAGGTCCCTCGTTGCTCCTTCTGGATCTGGTTTTGATTCAAAAAGAATTCGGAAATCTGCATGGATTGAAATTGCATTACTAAAAAATTCATGGCTTTTACAAAATTAATTGTTTCTGAATTAGCATTATGTAAACACACACAAAAGAACTCATAAACCCCCCCTTAATTTTAACAATTATTGCCTTTTGATATCTCTTCTCCAAAAAACCCTTTGTTTGATTGGCAACCATTAAAGTATCTGCCCTTAAGGTTTCCTCCTATACCTTCCGTGACAAGGTTGAAGATGAGGCAAGAAGAAAAGAAGATGCTTTGAATCTCCTCATAAAATTTGAAAGAAAATCTGCAATATTTCCTAAAATGCATTATATTACACTATATATCGCTTTCCTTTGTTCACACTGTCAAGTAATAGATGCTGAAAACTCAGCATTAAGTAAAAGCATCCAAGGTCCATCCATGTGAAGTGCACTGCAAGAAATGAACACACACACACAAAGTGTCTGAGCAGCAATGAGATTTCAAGCGCGCCCAGAGTCAGCCTAACACCGATCCCACTGCCTTAAGCGGGAGAAACATTAGGCCGAGGGTAAGTGCTTTGGAAATCCCACCCATATTGCTCTACCATGACATGCAAATTTTGTGGGAGAAACATACAACGAACGCCTATCAAAACGAGAATGAAAGAATACATTCCGTATTACAAGGCCTGAAGGAAAGAGCTTTGTAAGTCTGAAAGGAAAGGAAGAGAAAGTAAGTTCGGTTAACCAAACTGGAGAGAGGGGTGGATTTTTGTTTGTTTGTAATTGGCATCATTTTTATATGAAGGAATCTGGAGAATATTAACATTTATACCTGAACCTATGCTGAAAGTATTTTTGTAATTTTAGAGCCAAAAATATCCTCCTGCCAAAACCTGTAAAATGCTTTTTAAAAAAGGAGAAGAACAAAAAGCACCTTCCAAATGGAATTCACAATTCTCATGGGTAGGTGATCACCAGCTCCAATTAGTCCCTGGCAGAGGAGTCTGAGCAAGAGCGATAGACTCAGTGAATCCAAAAATGTTTAGTCTAGACTAAACCACGCTGGAATTCTCCACAGACTAGACCTCAGCCCTCTGGATCCCGGACAGCCATCTACACTGGCTGCAAACAACAACACAGCCTGGATCCTATTCCAGGCTTCGCTCCCTTATCAAGCCCTGTTGCTACTCCCCCTCCTGACTCCCCAGGCACGCAGGGCGACCCGTTAAAAAGCTGTCGACTGTTGCAAGTATTTTAAGCCTGGTTAATGAATGCAGGTAATTCTCTCCCCTCCCCGGCCCCCAATCATCTGTACAGTAAGCATGTGAGCCAAGCCCAAAATAATAAAACCAGAAAAACATGTTCATCTGCTAGACAGCAGCCAGAACCGACTGTTGCCAAAAAGAAAAGAGTCTGGAGCTGCTCTTTATAAAATTTTGTCAGCACAATTAATTCTGAAATACGCTCCGAAAATGTGGAACATGGCCCATATGTCACGGCTCCACTTGTGTATTTAATGTCTTATGGAGAGGGTCTGAATATAAACTCAGTCCTTTCATCTACAAACCTAGCTTTCCTGCGCAAAGGATTCAGCCAGTAGTCAAGAATTTCCTCCTTTCTCCCACTCGTTCCTAAGCGGAGTCTCTTCGACAGAAAAGATGGTCGCTAGCTGAAGAACTCCTTTGCCACCATCCCTGCAGCGATGCACTTCTCAAGGACACGGTTGTGGCTCTGCAGAACCCACAGCCAGGACTTACTTTCGGCTCGGCGGGACGGGGCAGGCTCCTCTGCACCCCCCGTTTAGAAGAGCTGGGCCTGGACTAGAAGCCAGGTCAGTCTTCCCGACCCCTCAGAGCACAGCAATGCCATCTGCTATCCCTGCTTTCCCTTCCTCGATATCTCAGTGAGGGATTTTGCCACTTAGCCTGATACCTACCTGCAGCAACAATGAAGTAATGCTGCAGTATTATTTGTCTGTCTTTATACCAGAAATCGGCCACTGGCATCAGCAGAGATACCTGGCATAAACAGCGTCCTGCCATTTAAGCCAGGGAGCTGCACCCATTCCTCCAGCAAAGCAAAAAAGTGACTATCAAATGTGAATCGGTGGCAGCCTTTATTTACAGGTATTGCTTGAATTGCACCTCTTCTTTGGGAGAATTCAGACACAGCTCCAAGTTTTCCAGCGCATTTGCTCACGATTCCAAGTCCAATTTAATGATCACCAAACTCTGGAGAAGTTCAGTTTGATTCAGGTCCAGAGCTGCTATCCATGGCAGAAGCCCATCACCAGCACGTTTTCATAAGAGAAACATCTATGTTTACTTATTGCTCTTACTTAATTCTTGCCACCAGGGACATAAATCTAAGGAATGAAAGGAACAGAAACGTAAATAATTAGATGATCTTGTCGTCCATTCCCTGCATTTTTATTTTTGGAGGGCCATCCTGGCCGATTCTTGAAAAGCATTCAAAATAACCTGAGAAAGGGCAGAGAAAGGACATCTGGAAAGCAGAAAGGAAGAGTCGCTTCAAAACGTAGCTTTTGGTAAAGCTTGTATTCAAAACGCATCCAAAATGCAAAGGAAGAAAGAACGTTTCCCTGTGCTGGTCTCGCCAGCCACGCAGAAAAGACTCCTCAGCCAGATGTTCAGGAGTGCTCAGCCCCACGTAACTACTGGAATGACATCCAGTGGGAGGTACGGAGCAAGGAGGTTTCTGGAAAGCCAGCTGCCTCCACTGAAATGCCCACATGCTGGACACACAGGAACAAGAGCTCATTTTTTCCTTTCTACTGAGACCAACCAGGTAGGTAAAAAAGAGCAGACATTTAGATCGAGCTATAGATTAAGACATAGGATTAGCTCCAAACAAATGACTAGGGCAGATCTGAGGGGTCCGAGACCCAAACCTGCCCGCCCAGAGATGAGCTGCTATATCCAACTCTCATCTATAGTTAACTCAGAACTCAGAAAATGATTTCTTCTCTAAATTCCAAGAAGAGCTCAGTCTGCTAAATAATCCCAGACTGGTGTTTTACACATCAGCAAGATCATGCACTTAAAATGCAGTGGTCAGAACCTTCTTGTAAAAGACGTAAGGAAGAAGTAACACACAAGGTGACACAATTTTACAAGAAGAACTATCACTTAAACATGTGGCAAACAGGCTGGCAATTTTAATAAAGTAGTACTAGACCAGTACTGAGTATTTTGGAATTTTATCCTTCATGAGGCAGTTAAAATCATTTTCACTGGATGCCTGTAGTTCATTGCACGTGCACCAAACCATGAACTTAATCCGTGATGATTTCCCAAGACTCTACATAAAAGAATTTAGATGTTACAACATAAACTAAGGTAACGGTAAGCCCTTAACAGTCTGTATACTTAAAGTAGTACAAAAAATAGCTCTTACAAATAGGACTTGTACATTTTCAGAAATAAAAGAAATTGTTCTAAGCACCAAAATAGCAGGGGTTTAGGCAAATAGTTGTTTTTTTTTTTTTAAGCTACACAAAATACAAACATCCCCACTGTCCCCCCAAACGGCATTATGGCCACAGCCTCATGACAGATTAAGCAGAGATGGGGTGAATGGATCTCTCCGTTTCTGCAGTGCTCCAGCAAGGTAGCTTCGGCGACTGAACAGGTTAAACTGGCTTTAACAAAAATGAACCAATCGTGGTGCCAGCAGCATAATGCTGCACATCATTCTTCATTTTATTTCCTTAGGCTAATTAAATTCTCCTGAAACACTATGGATTGAATTACACTGGATACAAGTTATTCTTATTTACACACAGGTGAAATCTATTTATAAGTCCACAGATTTTTTGGGTAAGACAGTGTAGACCTTTCCGATGGAATTTGTTTTTTTTATTTTTAAAAAAAAACCTTAGCAGTGGCACAGGGTATGACTAATGGTAGCTTCTGACTTAAAAAACTTTTTTTGAAACAACTCAGATAAATTTTCTGAAAGAACAATGCTTTTAATATTGTTATTTCAAGATGTCTTCAGCTCAGCCAGGAAAACACGGAGATAATACAGCCTTCACAATAATGAGTCGGGTTTTCCTTGCTCGTGATGGATCATTAATGGAATGGGTAACAAAGTCCCAACTGCAGAACCTTTATTACTAGTAGTAATAGTTTTGCCAGAAATAAAGTGTCTTGTATTAAACATCCTAAGACACATTTGTAAGAGTAGCTTTTTGATTTTTATTTCTATTTCTTTCAATTTTTTAGACATATAGCTAATCTGCAAGCTAAACAACCTTTGACTGGAAGTAGCAAAGAATATTAAGCACAGAACAATAATAAAACATACCACTGCGTTGGCACAGATGAAAACGTTACTTGCAATTTTTAGCTACTGAGAATGAATAACACAGAAATTGTGTAATCTTCTGGTTAGTATTTTGCTTCAGGTATTCCTCTGGAAAATTGCAAGAGGTGAGTTGTCAAAATGACTACCAAATTCCCATTCTTAGTAACAACCATGTGAACCACCAGTAATAATTTCCAAGAGCATTTTGGATTTCCTGTTGTAAACTAGGCTAGGCTGGCACTGTGCGCTTTGCTTACATCTCAACTTTCTTAACATATGAGGGTATCTAACATAAAAAGTATGTATTTAATATGCTTTGTCTTAAAGGCTATGTTTGTACCCTGAATGTGACCATTTTGAGAAGTTCAATACTCATATGCGCATTCTAAGCTTTTCAAATTGAGACTTTGATGAATTATAAAATTTGCTGGGAAAACAAGCCCTGAATCCCCTTTTGGAACGTTGAACGGACGCATTTATTTTGCTCATGGGATGCATTTAACGGCTCACATTAAAAAGATGGCACCAGGTGGACACAGGAACCATGGTTAACCAAGCAGCCGTCTCTAGTTACAGTGTCACCGCAGTCACCCATCACTGTCTCTAGTGAAGCCAAAACAGATGTTCAAAGGGATTCTCCTGGGATTTAAGAGTCCTTGCGGGAAAAAACACACATCTTGAGGTAATCAGGCAAAGGATTGTAGCTCTAATTTAAAGATAACCATTGGCAAATTAAGTATATTAGTTAAGCAAACTTTCCTAAGGAAACACCACCTCATTTTCTTAGACTTATGTGCTTATCCGCTCGCCCCGGGTCAGAACAGGCAGCTTCTATAGACCAGCTGCTCTCGCGTTTTTAGGATAGAGACTGCCTTCTTTTTTGTACTAGTCCTGTGCCCTGGCCTCCACTCACACCTACCCCCCTGCCACGGCCAGCCCTAAGCCTCTAAAGCATCAGTTACCAACACATCATGACTGGCACTGCCCAGAAGAGCAGCAAAGCAGAAGCGCCTTCCCACGCCACCTTCTGCGCAAGCCCGCCTCGCCGCCTTCCCATCTCGTGCGCTGTCAAGAAACTACCACGCTTCGTGTGGCTGCCAGAGAGGAGAGGACCTCCAAGACAGAGACAGAGAAGCGGGGAAGGGGAGGATGGAGCCCAGCGGGAACGTCCCTGGGCCCCCCCAGCCTCCTCTGCAGCGTGCTTTCTCCGTAACCTCTTCTCCCTCTGTCCGGGGAAGGTCCCTGGCCCTTCCCTCCTTGGCCGTTTCAGAAATGGACACAGAGACACCCTCAAAATGTGTGTGCAAATTAGTGTGTACATCAAAAATGATACTAGGAGCCACAGTACAGTACTGACGTTGCACTAAGACACACATTTGTAAATGTGTTTTTCATCCATCTCCTGGGCAAACATGTCCAGTGGTGTTGCTGCAATGACAACAGAGCTCTGTCTCTCGATAATCCGGTATTCATTCATTCACAGAGTATCTCATACATTACAGCTCTGGAAATAATGCGAGTTCCAGATAATCTCTGTGTATAAAGACTCCATTCAACGAGATGCTTAGTGTGGCGGCTGCCGCAGTGGGGTGGGGTGCCAGGGAAGGCTGTCCTCCCTGATGGCTGGCTGGGAGACCTCGGGCAGGCCACTACATCTGGGCACCTCACTTACCCGTCTTAGAAACAGAGACTGCCGCCGAGCTCAGAGGGACCTCTGTGAGACTGCTACATAAACACTGAATTTAATATTACTCCTATACGAACTGACCCGATAAAAAGAGGACTCATTGGAATATAAATCCTCCAAGGTCTCCACAACAGAACCAACTCCGAGGATGTACACAAAGTTCAAATAAATTAAGAACTGGAGTTCACGTTAGCCTGAAAAGCCAAACCAAAATGATAAAAAGCTCTTTTGAAGTCTGAAGGCATTTAGGAAACCAGAAAGGCTACTCCTGTTATGCTTCCAAGCCTGTCAAAACCAGGAGTTGTTAGAAGTTTTGCTCACCAGCAACTTCCAGCATGATTTCTCACTGAATAGATGCATATAAATTTAATCCAGAGTCAATTCCTAAATTATAGCTTTATAAAATATCTGTAGCAAAAATAAAAATAGCTTAAGATCTGCCGTAAGCTTTAGAATTACTTTTTCCATGGAGCAGTCTGAGTGTCCAGGGCAACATGAATGCACTTTCTTCTGGAGTATCTATAAATTTGATTAAAGATGAGCTAAAACTGGCAACACATTCTTTAGTCAGGTTTCGTGATTTGCTGGATCTATGCAGTAATATCCGGAATAACAAGACCAGAGTACTACAGGAGAGTTTTCTATTTTAACATGCGTACGCATACACACAGACATACATATAGACACCTTCAGTGGGGTATATAAGTGAAGAAACGATGATTAGACAATTTCTCTCTCACATTTTTGGATCATCTTTCCCAACGAGGATAACCACCCTCCTTTCCCTTCAGCTGCTCCTATGACAGCACCTGTGTCATCTCCACAGGTCTGGGAAGGGCCTTATTAATTTCTGTTTGAACTTAGGATGTGCATGAGTTCAACTTTCTCATCTTTCGGCAGCGTAACTTGGCAGGGCTTCTTTAATGACACTCAGAGTAGCCTAGGCCCAGCGTATACTCTAGTAATGACACTGGAATACCATTTCCATATCAGTGTCTTGACAGCAAGACAAGGCTGCCAGAACAGTGGAGTGTTAAGACAGGCATAGCATCTGGACTAGTATCTGTTATTTTTATACCTCTCTCTTTTTCTTCATACAGCAAAGTGTCATGCAACCATTCTTTCAGTAAAATAAATACATTGAAACCCATGGAAATAACAGTTACGTTTTCATGCCTACCACGGAGCTTTAAAAAAGGAAGAGAAGAAAGCATAGATTTTCCCTGTTGCGCCCACGTGATCCAGCTCAGAATCAGACCTACCGCATCCACCATCTACCTACATTCAGACGTCAACAGTAACAACGTACTATCATATTCTAATAACACTTCCAAACATACAAATAAGAGTAAACAAAGAGCCTGACTTACTCCTCTCTTCATCAAGTACAGGAACATTCTTGCTCTGAGGTTTGGTTAAAGGCCAGTTCTTTTAGACTTCAAAAAAAAAAAAAAAAAAAAATAAAAAAAAAAA
>NW_009220062.1:10718-64110 GCF_000690835.1 Fulmarus glacialis
AAAAGAAAATGAAAATAAAAGAACCATTATGTGACTATAACTGTAGGAACATGCTAAACATTCTGAAAATGTGCATCTTAATAGCAATAGCATCTGCTCTTTATAAAGTGATATTTTTGGGCCAGCAATGCAGAGAATGACTACTACACTGTGGTAGTGCTACTAGTTTCAAGTTGATTATCGAGAGCCTCAGAAAGTCCTACATTTTCAATGAAACCAATGCTTTAAGCTCTTTATTTCTGACTTCAAGCAGCCAGGCTTTTAAGCAAAGAATTGCGACTTTGAGATGTATGCCTTAAAGGATCCATGTTTTCGTCTTCCAGGAATCTAAGTGAGCTGCTGAAAGCTCTTCTCTGAATTTTCAGATCTAACTGCTACGGCTGCTTCTTCCCAAAACGCCACATCTCATCTAGTACTGTCGTCTAGTTCTGATCCATAACTGTTTAACAACTGACATGAGAGTGCCGTCTGTGGAAAGGTTAATGGGACTGATTGGTAGAAAGCAATAGCTGGTCATGATTTCTTCTACTTTCACTATGCTTTCTCATTTCTTTTACTATTCCCAATACTAGTAACTCTAATCAACACGACTCAACAGCGCGCACCCAAGAAAACCCAGCAGTATTTCCTTCTTATCAGCGAAACAGGGTGAAATCTCACAGCTTTTCTAATGATGTCCTCTACAAGGTATAAATCAATCAGAGGGAAGAGTGACCCCCAATGGCTAGACGTGTGAAGGAACTACCATTCCAGACAACATTTCATTTCCATTCAAGAGGTCTTGGATAGCTTTTCTTTCTCAAGTGAAGATTCCGACCAATGGGTATAACCAGCACGAGATAAATATTTGGATGTCCGGAACGTGTCGTTGAACAAACTTTACTCTGCTGCTGGATAAAACGTTGAAAGTTTCATTTCTAAGAGAGCTTTCCCCTGGTATTACTGTAAATCTATTGATAGCACGCGGCAATAAAGACACTGTGGGGAAAGAAACAACATCTTTTACGTATCTGCTAGATCCTGTTAATTTACAAGGACACATTAACGAGAAGTCATTAAACATAAAGCAACCTACAGTATGACGCTTCTACACACACTTTACAGCATCATGACTACGTTCTCTCAAAAAGCCTCGATGCACACTGTCTCTAGAGACAACATCCTTGGCATCACTAACATCCCTGGAATCAACAGGGGAACTAGTTCAATAAGTTCATCCCAAGCAAACTTGAGTCTGGGGATGCTCACCAACTCCAAAAGAACATGCAGTTCTTTATTTGCATTTTTTAAGACTGTAGTATCAGTCTCTTGTGTCTGAAGCCACTTTAAAATTCAAGCTGATGCTTATAAAACTTGGCAGATTTACGCCTCTGAAGCCTGGCACCTTCCAATGTGACAGTGTGAACTTGACCCTTGTCGTGGCTGCTACATCCCACCCTACGCTCCCCAACAGGTACGCGGAGGGAGGATAACTAACAGTACGAGCCAAATCATTTTTCCAAACACGACAGATGATTTCCATGATGTGCACGCTCTACTACCAGGAAAAGAGTTTGAGGCTCCAAACAAATTTCACAAGACCACGAATCTCCATCACTAGCTATTTCTGGAGGTGGAACAACAGGACTCACTGCCAGTCAAGGCCCTGGGCTTCCCAACGACTTCAGCGACCTCTGAATAAGATTCCCAACTTTAATTCAAGCAATGACAGGCCCAGATACCACAAGATAGCCATTAACTTTCTTAGTATATTTAAAATGTTTGCAGGGGCTGAAGTTCATGGGTAACTTAAAGCAGGCTGCAGACTCGTGATGATTCCTGCGATGCAGACCAAGGTGGTGCATAGGTATAAATGCATAACATTGCATCTCCATGAAATGACCGGTTATGGCTTATTGCGATGACCGTTCCCTGTAATATACAACGGTTACTCCATTGACCGTCAAATCTCGATCATGCGTTTTTAACAGTTAAACAGAGTTGCCCGTCACCTACATGACAGGAACCCACCCAGCAAACCCGCCTGAACTGTGGCGTATCTTTTGGGAAAACACCCGAAACCATCTCCTCTTTTGATAAACTGTTCCAACAGGTATCAAGGTCGAACAGTAAGCACAGTGAACCCCCCGTGCACTGTACATTGCAGGACTGAAGACTCCCTCCCCGCCTTCTCTAATAGACTATTGCATTATTACATACATAAACCCAAGAGAGGTGGGGTGTCACCTGTGCTCCGTGCCAGCAGGGTTTTCTGTTTCCTTTTAGTGCTGTGGAACTGCCAAACTACTAGGCAGGCTATCGCCAAGCGTCTCATTCAAGGTATTGAAACATAAAGCTCGCTCCTGTCCGCGAGCCGTCTGCCGTGCACATGGAAACCTGACATGTGGCGCCTCTAGAACGGAGCGCCGCTGTCCCGACTCCATGCGATAAACGTTCCCAGATGCAAAAGCCTCAGACCATGCTACAAGAAACGCGAAGCAAAGAAACGAAGACGCCCACTGAGGTCCCTTCACAAACAAACATAGTGACGCAACACACACAGAATACCCTTAAACCAATACAGACCCGTGCAGCGATGCAATTAAAAACCAGTTTTACAACGGTGCACACTACTTAGGTTTGCCAACGCAAGGCTAACTGCTCATCTCATGGGTGCCAGTGGAAAATCCTGACAGCATTTTTTTAACCTTACTTGCACTACAAAATGTAAGTGTCACTTCGCTTATTATAAATTGGCTGATAATAAGAAATGAGATTTCTGACTGAGTGCCAAACACCAAGTCACAGATTTTCTTTTTTAAATAAACAAGTATAACTTTGTTTCCTCTATTCTGTTTAATTCTCTTCTGCGTTTATAGGGTTCTTCAGCAGGGAAAAGGCCAGAAAAAATGAGATTTCATTCAGGGAATTGGTTCATTCTCACAGAGCGTTTTACAGAATGGGGCAGAAAAAGATTGAAATGGTTCTTCCCGGAGGACAGTGATGTAATACTCTTGCATGCATTGATGAGTAGCTCCAGAATCTAATCCTTAGGAGGAAATAATAATTTTTTTCTGGCTAAAGTTAAGCGGTTACTCTTTTGAGGACTATGAGATCCATCATTCAAAATGAGATTTTTTTCATGCTGATTTTTCTTCTTTCAAAGCAAAGAATGCAAAATAAATACTTAATCTCTGTTGGACTAAGTAACCTCATCATTTGCAGGATTTCCCATGTTCATCAGCCCGCTTCTTAACCCATGTCTATCACTTAAAGCTAACCCTGGCAAAATTACGATGCACTGGCTAGGAGGTAACCCAGTTTGCTCACATGCCTTCGCTTCAGCCCTGAAGACAGTGTCTGATTACTCACTAACAGAGCAAGAATTAAACAACCATAATTTATTTCCTAAGAACTCAGATTTATTTCACACGGGGGGAACTTACGATATGGATCCCCTGTAGGAGAAGGATTTAATTTACAACAAGCCAGTGAAGATGAAATCAGGATTCTCTATATTCCTTTGTTGCAAAGAAGTGAGAAAAAGGCATCCCTGCAGCATGCACTTAGGGCTCAAAAATCGTCCCCGGGGACTAACCTCTTACTTCTTGCAAGAAGTCCCTAAAACGTCCAGTGATGCAGCGAAGGGTCCCAGATCCACTGGCAGCGCTTACCCTCTGCTCTTTCAACATCAGTTCTTCCCTATTCATAAAAGAGTTCCAACACGTGTTTAACTTCCAGTACACTTTTTCCCCCAAACAGGAGACTCCCAATCACACGTTATTTCTAGTCGTCTTTCCAGAAGAAATGACACTTGGGGATCGTGTTCCTATTCCCACTCTCCTTTTGAACCCGCTGGTTAATCTTAATCAAATTTAGAGTTGGAATCGGAGTCTCAAAGTTCTGATATATTTCATAAAAATTAGCAGCTGACACAGCAGAGACCCTATTAATTCCTCCATTCCTTAATTTACATGGGTGTAAGCAAGCAGCGATTTTTCCTTGTTCCTCTGACTATGAACTTCAGAAAGACTCAAGCAGACGAAGTGAAGTTGCTCAGCATGGGACCCTGCCCTGCCAGGGTAGGTTTCGCAGGGATTCTCTAAAGAGCAGCATTAACCGAAGCCTTCGTGCCGACGCTACTTGTTTTGCATTGATGCAGCTCTTCATACATTTCAGGGGAATGACTTCTGGTTTCAAAGCAAGAGAAGAATCAGGTTCAAATCTGCTTGATTTGCTGTTATGACTGCTGGCAGACAAAAAAACTAGCATACCTGCAGAAGCACTCATCTCCCTAAAACTGGGACATTTCCAAGCCATTGTGTTCATTCAGAAGATATTCTGAATGTTCCCATTCAAATCCCAAAAGATGGGCAAATATGTTCCATAATGGTAAAATGCTTAAGTTTCTGTACTGAGAAACTAAGGGGGATTGGAAAAGTTAACTAATTAAACCAATTTTGCTCAGGTTTGCTAGCCATGCCTCCATACTGCTACCCCTTCCAAGAATGTTCAGTGTATTGTAATGGAAAGAGATGAAGGAAAAACCTTGATGAATTAAAAAAAAAAACGAAACAAAAACCCCAAAAAACCCTCACAAAACCCAAGCTGCATTTTCATGATGAAATACACTGAAAATATTCTGTATACTGGTACTTGCCACAAACAGCCACGACAATTCAGTGTCTGCTCATACTTATGCAAATGGAGAGCCACCATCCTGACTACTGATGCTTTGGTGAAAAAGGGTCAAGGATATATTGTAACCGTGGGCAAAAACACTGCTCGTGCACACGCTCGTCTGCCTCATTAAACTACTGCTGTACCGATCTGTATGGAGTCGAGGGTTTCTAGGCCTACTGAACTGCCCTAGTTTCAGCTGGGATAGAGTTAAATTTCGTCCTAGTGCTGTGTTTTGGATTTAGTATGAGAAGAACGTTGATAACACACTGATGTTTTCAGTTGTTGCTAAGAACCCTGCTAGTCAAGGACTTTCAGCTTCCATGCTCTGCCAAGTGCACATGAGGCTGGGAGGGAGCATAGCCGGGACAGCTGGCCCAGCTGGCTAATGGGGTATTCCATACCATGTGACGTCATGCTCAGTATGTGAATGGTAGGTGTGTTCCAGTAAGTGGCGATCGCTGTTTTTTGGGCATTGCTCAGCAGGTGGTGAGCAACCACATTGTGCATCACTCATTTTGTATATTCTATCATCATTATTATTATTATTATTTTCCCTTCCTTTTCTGTTCTATTAAACTGTCTTTATCTCAACCCACGAGTTTTCTCACTTTTACCCTTCCGATTCTCTCCCCATCCCACTGAGGTGGGCGAGTGAGCGAGCGGCTGTGTGGTGTTTGGCTGTCAGCCAGGTTAAACCACGACATGAACCCATGCTAATGCAGTAAAAGAACAGTCCTCCTTCTGCTTCTCCCAACAATTCCATAAGCAAGCAGCCGGCACATCACATCCTATTCCTGAAGGGCTTCCATCTCCCAAATTGTGAGATCCATGACCACTATGCAGCAAAGCAATTTTCTCTCTTTTAATGAAACAGCAGATCAGAAAAGATTATCACAACGTTGCCTTTCAGCCTCTTTGACTAAAAATGGAAAACACCCTGGACACTTCTTGGAAATGTTAGTCATTGCTGAGGAAAAAAAAAAAAAAAGTCATTTCCTCACTGATAACCTACACTGAAACTCTGATGTGATATAGGTCTGCAGCTCCCCATTGCCCTCAAAAAACAGACACGTCTCTACGTTCTGGTAGAATTCTTTCCCTCACAGTTTGGTAGAAGGATACTCAAATTCAGGAAAAATGAACCAGTTTCATATTTCCGAATATAGTTCCAGAGAATCTGAAATTTCTGAAATTAATAAAGCTGAATTTGTTTTGTGGTTTCTACAAAAAATTCTTAATTTCTTGCTGTTAAATTAATGTACAGATACTCTTGAGAACAACATAACTTCTCCATCCAAACAATAAAAAAATAGGTAAATTCTTAACTGAAAATACCTAATGATTTAAAAACGGATGAAGTGCTTTTAAACAACTTTGTGGGTTGTGTTTTTTTTTTTGTTAGAGATCCATGTATACATACTACAAACAACTCCAAAATAACAGCCTTTTCAATGTAACTTCATTTAAATTTCTACCAGCTTAAGCTAAATCAGCCATGTGTACTAGCTATTAAAAATGTCATTTTAATGAAGATGCAGGAAATACAGTACACAAATAGACTCTTAACATTTTTGGCTCCAGCCTTACAAACATTTATGTATATTTATGAATTTATACGTATGGCCAGTCCACTTAGTTCAAGCCATCATCCCATGCAGAAGTCAGGAATTGCTCCACCAAACTGAAAATGATCATTAAAGTACATCTTTGGGTCACTTAAGATTGTGGAAAAGCATCTTTGTGAATCGTGTGACACGCAGGAATCATGGATCAACCACTGCCAGCTCCAAGTCTGTACACACCTCTTAACAAGGGGGATTTGTCTGTGGTGTGAATGAGTCTCTGCAAGTCAGATTTAGCTGCAAGAAGTACATGGGATTCAGTTGCTTATCTTAGATTGTCCAGACTCTAATAGCCTGGAAATACACAACGCAGTTCTGCAAGATCAGATTTTTCAAATGAAAATCCCAGTACTGGTTGTGTTTCAACCTGGCTGGAAATCTCCCCAGCACAGATTCTTTTATGCTGTTTGAATAGTTTGACTTTCAGCTGAAATCTGGAATTTTAAAAGCATATGCAGACTTTTAAAAATTCTGCTCTAAAATCGTAAAGCACTTGGATTTGGGTGTGATCTGAGCGCTGAAAAAAACATTCAAAACTCAACTATATACCCGTACTTTTTCCTGTCACTGTCACTGAGCTTCCAAGCTATGCTTCAGGACTGAAGCATTTGTCTTAACACTGTAATGCCATTTCCCACCATAAACACTTTCAACAAGCTGAAAATATATCAGAGCCCAAGACCTATCAGCAGAATGACAATCCTTTGAAGGCAGGTCTGATTAAAATTGACAGTCCTCCATGTAAAACCTGTTTAAGTATCCTTAAACAGTGAATATTTTTTTTTTTCCCCCCGATAAAATAGGATTCTACTGGACCAGAAGAAATTATTTGGACATTATATGCTATCATATTAAAATATTTAATTCCAATAATATACTTACTGTACATCCCCTGCAGATTATAGACCGGTCAAACCGAAAGCCCTTATTTCCTTACCTCTGCTTAGATGCAGAGTTTCTTGTAAAGTGATTTCTAGTCAACAGAAGTAGTATTGCACAGAAACTGCTGCGAGCAATGTGATGAACTGAGGGAGCTCTTTACACACATCTTGCAAGCTCTTTCTGGTATCAGGCTCTTTCTTTCTGTGCAGAAGTGAAGTTCACTGTGAAATGGACTTGGCTGCTTTCTTGCATTCTGTGTAGGAATAACATTAAGGATTTGGGGATTTCGATGGTCACCCATTTAAATAAAGCTTTCTTGCACAGGACATGGCTGCTAACTAGTTTTTAATTTTGAAACCTAAGCAGACAACAATTAAGAACAAAGGAAGATTTTCTGTCACTCATCAGAGAGGAGTAGGAGAGAAAAAGGCATCTGGGGCAGGATGAAAGCGGCTGGGGAAAACGGCGCGTAAACCTGTGTCACAAAACGACAGTGCAGCTGAGGCGTGCTCTAGCCGAGCCGAGGAGGTCTCGCAGGCATAGAAAGGCACCAGGGGGAGGCACAAAGTAAGAGAGCACGGGGGGCTTCCGTATTCAAAAGCAACCACGACTAAAAAAAAAAAAAAAAAATTACCACGTGCTCACATTACAAAATCTCCATGGCAAAGATTGTTTATGCCACCGAATATATTGCCCAGACTAAAATACTAATTATTAAAGAAACTAATGACCTTTGCGAGAAGAATTTGTATTTTCCAACAGCTTTGACTTGAAGCTGTTTTTTTTAAGGGGTGCTACACTTTTATGAAAGTAGAGATATTTATATGTTGGAAAAATGTTACTGGCTGGGCCAGAAGAGGTTCTTTAGTAACAACAAATGGTTGGCAGAAAATAGCAATGCACCATCCCAGAGATGAGAATTTAACCATTTGCACTCACATTTGGGACAACCAGCTATTACCACTGTGTTTGAAACAAACCGCTTTAAAGACATTGCTGTTGCTTTCTTTTTGAGACATGCTGTCCTGCAGTTTCAGTTTAGTACCTGCAACTCTCCCCAAAATGCTCGACCCCTACTTGGAATCCCCGTCAAGTGTAAAGGTTTTCAAGAGCTTTGGTTTCAAGATGTTGCAACGAGCACTGCACTGGAAGCTAAGGGCTACAACTCGTTTTCTAAAACCAGAATCTTATTTAGCTGTCCTACCTAAGTCCATTTGAAAATCCTGGAACCAACTATGGATGCTTAAAGCTCTTGACAATGCCACTGCATAATGCTGGTTTGGCAAAACTGCAGAGAGATTATCTGAATTCAGCCTTATAAGAAACGTGGGACACTGGAACATGGAATTCATTTTTCTTTTTCCAGCTGTCCTATGGAAATTCAAAAGTGCACACCTGAAGACAGGGCTGCTGAAAGGAGAGCAAACCCCATTGTTTGCTCTCACACTTGCAGCTAGCACAGACAAGCCTGGCAATAAAGACACGGCAGCACGGACTTCCCCGCCGTGCCTCCAGCGCTTCCACTGCACTTTTGCTTGCGGCACGGATGTAGCTCAGGACTAGCGACCTTGTAGTCTACACCCCAAAATCTTATAGAAGTTGACCACATTTTCTGCTCTCACAGCCTGAAGGGCCAGGATTGACTCCTTGGCCAAACGACACTTAGCAAGATGCCCCAGAACTGGTACAGGGAAGGGAGACAGGAGAATTAGTGCTCTCTCCCCCCTCTTCCTTTCATTTGAATCTTACAAATGCTGCCATTTAAGCAATGGAATCAGTATCTCAACTTGATTTATTAAGATTTCCAGCCTATTTACATTTTATTAAAACTAGCATCTGTAATATTTTGATCGGGTGTCAGAACTGCAGTGTTTTCTAAGTTTTCCATGTCCGGTGCGGCATTTCTGGAGTTGTCCCCATTAAAACCTCCATTTCAGTGGACGCAGAAATTATCTCTTCAGGAAGTAAAAACTTCCTGCCCACAGCTAAGCCTTAGCTAAGACTTGGATCACATACTGCGTTTTACTTTCTAGTAATTAATAACTTCACTTTTTTGGTTTATAAACCAAAACACTGCAAAGCTGCAAACCCTAAGAAAGGAAGAAGAATATGCGTGCTGACACTGATCTGCCTTGACGCTTTTTCTTTACCACTCTTAGACACGTTCGGCAAAAGATAAGGAGCCTTCCAAGGTCAGAGTGCACGGGTAGCTTCTCCGGCCCTGCTCACTCCTTCCTTCCATCCCTCTGCCTGTCGACCTACCAGAATGGTGCCAGGCTTTGAACAGGGCTGGGATTTAAACCAGCACATCCAGAGAAAAGCCTAGTATTTCCCAAACGTAAAGCACAGGCTTCCAAGAGAGGCCACTGTCTCAGTATCACAGTGTGGGATCTGGGCAAACGAAGATCTGGTTAAGTAGTATCAATCCCATGGGCGGACTCCTAGGATTTTTAATCTATAACTTGATTTTGGTTTTCCTTTATTTTTCATAATACTTTAAGACAGCAAGGACAAAGGAATATTAGAATATTAACCAAGAAATATTTTTAACTAGCTGAATTCTAGAGGAAAGATATTTAAGGTCTATTATTCTTAGCTATACACTGCCTATATGCAAAATTAGGTAAAGATAATCACTAAAAACAACAGCTCTTGCCTCAGCAAAACCGTGTCAGTGAAAAAGATGTCTACAAAAAAGCTTAAAAAGAAAACAGAAACTCAGAAACAGTTGGCCTTGCTTTCAGAATTACAAAGTTAACCCAGTGGACAAACCAACAGACGTAAAAGTTTTTTTTTTTTACGGTCAAATGCATGGAGCACTGCTGGCACCAGGGCTGACTTACCTAGCCACAACTCAAACAGGCAGTTCAGCCCACGTTTTATGCCTAATGAGTAACGCTAACAGACATTGTTACTATCTCAGCAATTTTGTTTGTACTTTTCCCCTGTAAGAAAATATTTGACTTACTGGAATTGAAAACATTGAAATATCCGTGGGAAGGTGGGAGATTTTAAAAAATGCATACATTTCAGTGTACTAAATACAAAGAAGAGAATTTTAAACTCTTGCACATTTCTGAACACACTTTCCACTGGTACGTCCGTGTTGGTTGACGTTACAATGCGAGAGCTGAACAGCCTCAGATCTTTACAAGCAGCAATAAATTCATGTGTAGAGAACATGCATTTAGTGATTTGGTGACGGCCCGTAATGGTTTCTTATTTGGCAAATTTTCTTTCTTCTCTGCCAATGCTCTTACTAGCATGCCTAAAAAAACCTAGCATGCCTGCTTTTTGCTGAAGGGAAGTCCGGCAGACTACATTCAAATGCAGCGGAAGCTTCGTACAACATTTCCCCCTCCCAAGTGCCTGCCGCTTCGTGAGGCAAAATAAAAAAATTATTAGAGGTAACACTGTACTGCATAGGAATGTCAAACTAAATCATCTCCTAAACTGACACCATAGAGACATTACTTTCAGTGCACTTCCTTCCCCTTATTTCAAGGCCGCGAGCTTCAGGAACGATTTCAACACTGAGAAATTGATCTGATGTAGTAATGCTTGTACTTCTGTGGAACACTCCGCTTACCAAAGGGTTTCTAATTATGTTCACAAACTTCGGAGGTGACATAACGTTAAGACATCTGCATGATTTTTCTTTTATAATTCCAGCCGTCCAAAAGCAACCACATGGCCAGTCCCATATGGTGAATAATTTATCAGTTTTGACCAGCCCACGAACAAATTTTGGACAAACATAAACACCCCAGCTCTTTAGTGCACGCTTATACACAAACAGAATGCCAGACCATGGCTTTTTTTCACGATTCATGATAAAGAGGTCAAAATGAAAATAGAGTATTTTTGACCCAGACTCCTCAAAAATCCAGCAGCAACCAAAGACGTCCTGCAACAAAGAATCCAAGTATTCGCTTTGCTGTAAAAACATGAATTAGTAGTCTTTACTGACCAGGCAAAACAGTGCATTTCAACACAACAGCTAAAATTTTACTGTACCTTCGGAAAAAATTGTTTCAGTTCCACAGAGTTACTGGCCAGCTCCTTTCATCTCTGACCCAGAAGGCACAACTCCACGATGTGGCAGCTTTCAGAAAAAACTGCAGAAGCAATACATCAATCCATCAGGATTCCAGGAAAGCACATTATACTCAGTAAATAGCACCTTTTGCAAACCTTCTTTTAAATTATGAAGTTGTACTCTTTGAAGATATGTAGCAGATACAAGTTATGCACCCACGTACCAGGAGAAGCGTTCGGAGGAACTTGCCAAATTGCGCTAGAAAATATGGCTGACATCATTATTGAGCAAGGCCATCTTTAAAGAATCTTTGCAGCACACTGCATAGAACACATCCAGTGTCTTCTCTGAGCATAAGCCTTCCACCTGCTTCTTATCTATCAGGGACTCTGCCTATTTGACAATATAGGAAAGAATGAATAGGAATTAACGCAGGCCTTGTTTGCAGGCATCTTGGCAATCACAGTAAAAACGCAGGCCCTCAAGGCATGTTCCTTTGTTACAATTTTAGGACCGCTATTAATCTGTAAAGCATGAGAAGATGGACTGCGTAACATTTACAGAATCTATTTTAAAAATCTATTCCTGCATATGCGAGCACCAAACATAGTAGCAAAAAATAAGTAATAAATGACTATATAAAGTTAATATTTTAGAATATCAAATAATTTTTCCAGACTTCGTTCTACTGTCATTTAAAACTTCCTATCAGCCAAGTTTTAAATGTTTTATTTGATACTGCAAGGCCCTGACAAAGTTCAGACTGCTTGGGATCAAGGGGGAGAAGGGAAACAAGGTTCCTGCTCATATAAAGGACTTATAATGAGATGTCTTTAAGTCTTCCCTAAATATTCCATTAGGCTGCACTTTATTATGTTTAAAATAATACTATACCGTTAGCATCTATTGTTTAGCAATACAGACTGTGGCTAGGCTAGGCATCGTATAAAGAGCTAATGACTGAAAAAAACCTCTTAAAGGTTGACACAGCTACACAGCTTTTCTCCGGTCGGGACCGCTACCGAGATCTTATGAGACCCATCCCTTGTGCTCCAGAGAAGACCTGACCCAAGCTTCTCAACTCACGAGCGGAGGCCTTCACTCCCACACGATTTCACAGCTCTAAGTAACAAAATCACCAGCATAAATTAGACTGACTAGTAAAAAGTCATCTCTGTTAAGCAACAGGGCCCTTTAGACCAACCGGTTAGTGGGTCTACCTACGCAGAAGCCAGCCCTCACCTAGCGCTGCAGGCACCGTTTTCCGCAGGAATACAGGTAGTGCTTGCTCGTGGCAAGTGAAAGGAGCCTGATGCACATCTTACGTGGTGCCTGGCAGCTGCTAGAAAGAACACAAATATCCACTCTCGCTGAGGCAAATGGTTAGAGAACACAGGAGGAAATGTAAATAAACCATCCTTGAAAAGCCACCCTAAACGCAGCAAAAAAAAAAAAAAGAAATTTTTTTATGCACAAACTGGTGCCAATCCACAAGAGTTCCCCTTTCAGCAGTTGCCAGGATAAATTTCCCCTTTGGGCAGACGGTCCGAAACCTGAGCCCATCATGAATGAGAATGTGCAGCTTCACTTGAGCACACGTTGAAAAAAAACCCTAGAACTCTGTCCAGGGAAATTAATCATTCTCAGCACCTTTGCAGATACAGTCTATCCCTTTAGCACTGACCTACATACTGCACAGACTATGTTCAAAACAACCTGACATTTAAATCAAAACTGCCCAACTTCCCGCTCCCTCCCCCCATTCCCAGCGCATGAACGACCGATTGACCGGTTGCCCTTAGAACAACGTTGCTTGGTGGTGCTCCAGGACTCTCAGAGTCTCCTCTGGCATTTTTGCACCACGGTTTAGGATTGTCCTGAACCGGACTGTAGCTATCACCCAGTGTGAAGTTTCAGCTACGCACCAACGGTGTCTAAAAGCGCACAGGGAAGGTGCTGGGCAACGCTTTTTTCCTTGACAGGGAATATTTTCAAGTAACGCAGTTACAGCATGCGCTGTCATTTTGGAATTCAGAGTCCGACTTCTCAGACTGCGATTTTCCAAACAGCTGACGGAAAATGAGGCAACTAAACCCCAGCGACCATCACCGAGAGCGGGGCACCCACGAGCCACCTCCACAACTCTGGAGAACCCCCAGCCGGCGGAGGGTGTTGCTGCCACTACACACCGGGTACACCGTGCCGCTCCTCCGGCCACGTCCCAAGTCAGCAGAGCGATGAGCTGGACTGAGCGACGCTCGCTGCTTCACACCATCGTCACCTAAGCCTTTCGGCGAAGCACGCCATCTGCGAGCTGGCACTGCGAGCACCGCTCCTTTCCTCCAGCAGGCTTGCTCCTCGCCCTCCGCAGAAGCACCAGGCAGGAGGGTTCTGCAGACCCGCTCCGCTTCGGGAACATATCTTGCATTTCTGTTTCAGCAGCATTACTGCAGTGATGAGGGCATGCTAGCAGATGAAACGCTGCGTCCTGACAAGGCTCAGGAGCAGGCGTTGCCAACCCAGAGCGGAAATTTGAGCTCTGCATGCATCAGCAATGAAACCAACCCTGATAAACCCCTACATTCTTGAAATGCTCCTTCACAGCAGAGACGGCCATAACTGGAACCCTTGCATATTTGGAAAGTTTAAGCCCAGACACACGTTTTTATTGTCTGGGTTCTTCCTTACCTTTTAGCCAAATCTTGCATTCCCTATATATTCAGAAGCTATTGAGACTTTTAGGTCTTTAATAAGAAAGTATTGTTGGAACCCAAAATACTTTCCTGACTTCTGGGCAAGCAGGATCAGTCTGCTAGCCATTTAATGAAAGGAAAAAAAAAAAAAAAAATCCTGCCATTGCTGTTTTTCTTTTCAGAGACTGATCCCCAAATCATTTATGAGGTACAATTGTTACTAAAAGACAGTTAATTCCAAGACAGGCTTTATAATCTGTGTCACACATTTTTTTGAAAGCCCAGTTCCTAGTAATTTCAATTTAATTTATGTTAGGGACACTGATATAAAAAAAAAAAACCACCAAAGAAAAAAAACCAAAGACAAAAAACCACAGACACAAATGGAAAATTATGTAACACCAAAAAACACTAGAATAGTACTGCAATGTATATTGTACTTTGCAAAACATTCATTAAGCAAAATACTTTAATGAACAGCTAAAAACATCAACCACGAAATCTTCATTAATATCAGATGAATGTAGCACTGCCCAAGCCAAATTCTGACAAACACAGTCGCAGAATCACTGGGGTTGGAAGGAACCGATGATCCACTCCAACCCCCTGCTCAAACCAGGGTCAACTAGAGCATGTGGGTCAGGACCGTGCCCAGCTGGGTTTTGAATTATCTCCGACAATGGACACTCCACAACTCTTTAAGCAATCTGTTGTGAGAGTACTCAACCACTCTCACAATATTTTTTTTTTCCTTACATTTAAACACAGTTTCCTGTATTTTCAATTTCAATGCCTACTGCCCCTAGTCCTGCCTCTGGGCACCACTAAGCAGAACTCCATCTTCTTTACTTTCCCCATCAGGTATTTATATACGATAGGATCTCCTGAGCCTTCTCTTCTCCAGGCTGAATAGCCCCAGCTCTCTCAGTCTCTCCTGATATGACAGATGCTGCAGACCATCATCCTTGTGGCGGAGTCTTTCCAGTACATCCACGTCCCTCTTATACTGGAGAGCCCAGGACAGGAAACAACACCCAGGCCCATCTCACCAGGGCCGAGGAGATGGGAAGGATCACCTCCCTCAAGCTGCTGGTGATACTTCTCCTCATACAGCCCAGGATACTGCTGGCCCTTCTTTGCTGCGAGCGTGCATTGCTGGCTCACTTTCAGCTCATTGTTCTCTAGGACCTCCATATTGCCAATGATCACGGAGCTCAATGAACGTTACGAAGCAGGCTCTAATAAAACGTCTTCTGTTTATTTTCTCATGTAATATATCAACGTGAATTTGAATTGGCCCAATTTTTAGGGGCACCATATCCCTATTTCAACTGGGGAAACACCACCAAAAGCCTGAAGCCTTCAGGGTAACTCCCAAACTGGAATCTCAAAAACAGAGATCTAAAAATAAGTTGCTGCTCCCAAAAAACTGTCTAATTACGGTATGATTTCATTGCAATAGCCCAGCAGGCAGACTCATCACAGGAGCAAAACAAGCTTCTCAGAGAAGAAGCAAGACAGCAAGTCAAGCAGAGTTTCCACCATCTTTTTCAAAATAATTTTAGATACATAAAATAATAACCATGGAGTATATGTTAAGTAAGAAGAGGTCAATCCAATTACGTTTTCACCAGACAAAAACTGCACAAGTACAAGACAAGTGCTAATTCTAGTACTCTGGAATTAACTGCAACTTCTGTGCTTGCGGCTTTAGGTCCCTGTTGCAAGCATCTTATTAAAGTGCTGTAACTGTAGAGAAATAAGACCAATACACCGGACTCTATCGATTGTCAGCATGTTACAGTAGCGTGCATATAGTCCGGATTTTTTGTTTGCTCCAATTGTGGTATTCCAGCAAAAGCTGTCTTTAGTACCTGTAATAACCTGAAGTACCTCTCCAGTCCCTGCGGAGGTATGCTGCAGTAGTTATTTCACCCACGCCTCAGATCGACTTCTCTACCTCCCTCTACTTACAGCTTCATATTTGCGCCTCAGAAGGGAAGGGGGAATGAGTCCGTAGCCACGTACCACTCCCCACCCAGACATTTTCCCTCTGTTACTTGCAGAGTAGCCACCACGTAAACCAGTCTCCCCTTCCAGGTGTTTGGGGGGTTCTGGGAACAAAGCCATCCACACCAGGTTGGTCATCCGCACGGATGGGCTAAGGAAGAAGTACCCCATGCCTTTCCCCCCCAACCTGGCACTGTCCTCAGGCAGTCTTAATTTACCTAACTAAAAGCTACTGCTACGAATTACAAATGAGGGCCCGTACCAGATGGGCCAGTGGTTCCTGCAAAGAGAATCCACTTACTTTACTGTGAGCTGATGTGCAACTGGCAGACACCAGCTAATTTTCAAAGCCATGGTGTCACACCCACCTGCTTTTATGGAGCTTCTTTCAGAAAAGGGGTTTCTCAGAGAAGGACTTCACCACGCAGCACAGAACTACTGCAAAAAAGAACAAATTTTCCAGTTACGCCAAAGCAAACGTGAGTAAGGAAACTTTTTCTGATGAACAAATAGAAGATAATGGGCGTAGGCCAAGGTTAATTAAGTTAACAGAAAGGCTGCTATTGATTTCAAAGAATGACAAGTATCAGCTTTTTTTTTTTCCTTCAGTTTTTCAAACTAACACATAAAAGTTACTAATTTAAAAAGCAAACACCATGCCTCGAGCATTTTCGAACAGTAACAGTGAGACACAACATCACTCTCAGTAATTGGTCTTCCAAACCAACAAGTAACAGTACTTATAGCTATGGTTATACCCACAGATAGGGATCATCTATCACAACATACGAAGAGTCATTTTTTTCTAGGGGTCTCTTATGAACAACGAGACAGTAAAACTTCATACATTTACATTTTCTAATATGCCCACATGCAATATGAAACAAATATCATCCTAGCAACAAGAAAAGCCACAGAGTTAGTAGGGAGAAAGGCAGAGTCCTGGTAAATCACTTCTTTCTCCTTTCAAACAGTTAACTGCAAAATACATAAAACTGAAGCACATAAAAATGGCATGTAGCAAACAGTAAAACATAATGGAAGTTTAACTGTTAAATGAATAATAACTCTAGCCAATGTGGCTATGATTTCATGCTTTTCCACTGTAAAAAAGAGGAGTCCGTCCACATTTCATAACTCCAGAGGGAACGAGTTCCACATTTTCAGGATTGCCCAGAGCGGTAAGCAAGTCCCCCCTCGCTCGAGGCACTCATCACAGCGAGGAAAAGCTACAGCGTGCCGCAGCTGCAGCGTCTACCAGACTGTTCAGACAGCGGCGCTTGGGAAACAGGAAAAAAACGCACCATGCCACAATCCGAGGGCTAATGAAGAACATCTCTTTCGGATTGCTTGTGCAGAAGTTGGATACAGCATTGCATAGTATGGCATAACGTGTGGCTCTGCTTTCATTTTTAGATGTGCCAGATTAAGCAACCCCCATTAATACTGCTCAGAACCTCTCTTTTTGCAGCCTCTTCACAGCATCAGTCCAGCTACCGGGCATCCACAAGTTAAACCTGATCACGGAGTTGATCGGGCTGAAATGTTTCCCATAAATTTCTGTGAGAAGATGCGCGGAGATTGCAGGGACGGGTACAAGCAGACACGGTGACGCCAATACCCGCTTACGAGCAATGCTCCTAAATATTTACATGGTCATAGTGATACCAAGGCTGGCCCAGAGCAAACCGGCCAATGCCATTTCGGGCTCTGGAGGAACATAGCTGTATTAGCACGGTGCTGCAGGGAACTGGATGTCCACTACCAGTTTCCCTCCTTTCTGTTTTTATGACACAGTTTGCCACCGAAACACCCGTCTGCAGTGGAAGGGAGCAATGCCAACTTCTCACACCTAACAGAGCAGGACAGAAAGGTCTATCAATTAAAGCAAGGCTCAGGAGAGCTCGTGCTTCAATACAGCTCGGCATCCTCCCAGCTCTTTTCACATGGATACACAGTAAGGCAAGGAATGGTCTAACCGACCTACTGAGAGAGAAGAGAATCCAAAAATACGGAGTCTCTGTCCGATGCGCTGAGCACCCAGCCTGTCCCTCCTTTTATTACACTACTGCTTTTGGATTTGTTATGGAATAATGCCTATTCCTGTACCCTTAACTTTCAGAGATAGCTGCTAACGGGCAAAATTTACTCTATGTAAGGAGCCTGTTTCCTTTCTTGTCCCACACTCTCCTTCCACAAAAGGAAAGCATTAATTGAAGCCCTAGCGGTAAGACCAAGAGTGATGATTTGGAAAACTATTTCATTCCTTTTGTTTAACTACTATTAAAAAAAAAATGTGTGGCACACTGCATCTGCAGGCCCACAAGAAGCTGTTTTATTTATTTGTTACCCTCCCCCAAATTTTGTACAATGAAGAACATCACTGTGAGAGCACAGTATTTTCCCGACGTAGGGGGGTGTGAAAAGACATGGTCGCACAGACCTAGTGCGTATCATAGATTCCCGAGTCGCACAGTGACCATTTCAGAGGGGTGCACCGCTCTACCTTGACAGCGGAATCTGCTGCAAAAATTGCCGTTCGTCATACAAACAGTGACCTTGCAGAGAAAGCCTGAAAAGTGTATGACATCCTGTGTGTAACGTCTTCTATTAAATACCCTAGGATGAAAGCATAATAAAATGAAAATTCTATAAAACTTTATGATTTTAATAGTTTCAGTTACTAAGTTCAGTCTTCTGGAGACTTGGCAGGCTTTCCTGGAATAGACTCTGATATCTGAAACCTCTTTTGTTCCCTTTTTTTTTTTTTTTTTTTTAACGTAGCTATTTGCAACCGTCAATGAATAGTGGCAAAATACAACATTTAGAATTAACCCTGAAATCCTGGAACTGTCCAATGATCAAAAAATCAAAGCAGAATGCTTCAGTCTTCAAGCCAGAGTATCTTTAATCCTGTTTTAATAACTCCATTTCGCTGTGTTAACATATTATAGTATATCAACCCATTGATTGCTGACACACTCCAAGAGCACATCGGAATGTATTTTTACTGCAATATTTCACAAGAGGTTTATATGGGCCGTAAAGCGTTCTTGCCATCTACGTCAAAACATTCAGGTCGTTGTTTTCGTTCTATTGGTGTCTGCATTAATGCATTTCATTAACTACAAATTATCTGCTCATTGCAGAGAGTCCAAATGCTTTTGGCCCCACAAATCCAGAGCATTTTGATTAAAAAAAAAAAAAAAAATTATAAAAATCGGACAGTGCCCCTGCTTTTTTTTCCAGTAGTTCAGATGTCTGGACCGACTGCACATTCTAACACTTTTGAAAGGAGATTCTGCCTCATGTAATAGCTAAAGGAATGTTCCACTGTCATTGCTGGGGAGGATGCAGATGGCTGTAATGCATTTAAAAAACAACTCAAAAAACCTAGCTCTGTATGGTTTTTCGTGGAGTCACCTAAAAATCTCATGTCTTCTGGGTATGTTTTAATCTCCAGGCACCACCGTTCTGTTCTACCTAAGCTACTTATAGGAAAAAGTCCCCAGCAATAACAGAGACCAAATATTGGATGGATTAACACAAACTTGTTAAAATTCTCCTTGCTTAGAACTGAGCTTCACGTTTTCCTGGGCCATTCCTTGGTCAGCAACATAGAACAGCAGGCTAAAAGTGCTTCCTGAACATGACATGAAGATTCACGGCACTGCGTAAACAACTCCGCAGCGTGTCCAGTAACTCGTCACAAATGCACCGAAGGCAGATTCTTAAGTATTTCAGTTCACGCCATGCTGCTCACGCAGCCAAATTGCAGGGAACCGAGTCCAAAGCCAGACTCAACCCACATGTTTTTAAGCTTGTCCATCACCAAAACATGTAAACGTAACGGGATAGGAACTCCCCCCTCGCTCATCTGACATTAGCTATTTCTGGTCTATCTGGTACAGCTGATGAGGAAATCCTAAGAAAATATGCATGCAAATAGAACAGAAAAACGGAGGAAGTAGCTTCTTCCTCTAAGACGGAGCTGAATCAAGGACTAAGCATGCACACTGCTGAAGCTGCCATGCCTTTTGACAGAAGATGCAACAATGCCTAGTGAAAATTACTGAAGGGGCCACTTCTGTTACAGAAGTCTGAAGCAGGTCCTTGCTTGCTTGCCCTGCCAGGCTCACTCTGAGACTGTTTAATTTGCTGTGCTAGCAGAAAGTTCACAGGCAGCACATTGCCCACAAGCCACAAACCAAAGCCCTGGTTTTCACTCACGCGTTGCAGTATTCTGGCTGAACCTAGTCACCGTGCTCCATGGGATCCATCTCAGAGGTGGCTGCAATCGGGAAGCTCGTAAAGTAAAGATACCCCTTTTGACGTGTAGTTCACCGTAACTTAGAGAATCATTAGAATTGGTCTTTCTTTTTCTAGTGAGGAAGCATGGAAGAATCTCGGGTTTTTGTTTTTCAGCTTTTCAGGCATAGGCTTACAGCTGGTTATCAAAGTTGCTTCAGCTGTTTCTCACAATTATTTTTAAACAACTTTTTATTGAAACATGCTTCTCGTTAATAGTAAAATGTAGACGGATCTGAATAAAATATGCAAAAGCAAACAGGCTAAAAATCTGAAAATGTGTCACTTAAACTGTGAAATACCAGGATTTTTGTTGTATTCGGTTTTTGTCATATTCTGTTGCTTTTAAATGCCAACATCAATGTAAATTGCCTGTTAAGTACAGCAGTCCTAACGGATCAACTCATTTTATCATCATTTTATCATTATTAGAAATGCACAATAGGACCAGAGACCTTTTCAACAGACCTAAGCAGTCTAAGAGGAATGAAAGCAAGATGTTGTTAATGGGATTTAATAAAGCTGTGTAGAAATGACAAAACCTTGACAAATCAAATAATGAGTAAGATTGTGCCAGGTTTGAATACCATTCTACAAAACCTTATCCTAAGGATCTAATTTCCTACTAAATTTGCTCCAGCGATGACCATATGTAGGAAAGGTTATCAACTTCTCTGAATGCCAAAAGCCTTCTCAAATGAGAATCCATAAGGAAATATGTTATCAACTGGGGTAATGCCATTTTTTAGGGAGGATGATATTGTGAACTTACTTTAAAAACTCCTTTACTGAGGACCAAAGAAAATCGGATGGCTATCAAGGTAGCTTTATAGGCAGTTACAGGAGCAAGAGCATCCACTAACAGTTGCCATTTCAGACTTGAACAGTGGCCCTGAGAAGCTTATTCCCTACTCCATCATCACCATTACTTTCCTCTCAGTAACTGCTTTTGGCGAGACACTCCCAATCGCCTGTCTTACAGACGGTGGAAGGTGCGATGGTTAGTGAGATAAATGAGGTCTTTTTCTCGTGTGCGGGGACCCCACTGTAGCAGCTATCGGCACAAGTCACAAACCCTTCGGATGCTTTAACTTGGCCTCAACAGCCCATTAGACAGGGGCAGCTGGGTCTTAACTACGTGCTGCCTCCAAAGAGCAGGAGGCAAGAAGTCTGCAGTTGCCGTCCTGCTTGGATACTGTACTGCCAGCATCCCACCAGCAGGAGCTTCTTTCCCCCCTCCGCTTCAAATGCTACTCTCTTCACAGAGGGCTCTGGTCAATTTAAATTCAGCCACAAGGCTTAAGTGGTAAAAACACACCAACAGTTTTAATGAGATACGAAAAAGTAACAAGGCTAGCCTACCTACCCCACACGCTCATCTACAACCGTATCACCTGTCCCCGGCCTCTAGCATGACTACACCGAAAGGCTCAAACTCCTCTCTGGGATTCTTTCTTCACTATCACGTTCTATGAACAAGTTATGTCTAATTTGATGATCTTGTGCTACAAGGAGAAACCCCCAAAGGACAGCTCAACAGACATCTAGTCTACCACGAGCACAAGAAAATGCTTTTCAACATCCCACAAAAGACAAACAGAAAAAGACCGAAAGCTGTAACTATAACGTTCCATAGTCGAAAGCTTTAAAGATGGTTACAGTCTGCTTCACAGCACACCAAAAAATGGCAATCACAACAAAACAGAAAAGAATATATAAATCTCCAGCCCTGCCTTTGTTTATTCAACACCATACAGTTCACCATAGAGGACACGTGATGGCTATGTTTCAGAGAGCACCTTCATAAAATATTCTAAGGATATGAGGAGGTATTGGGTCTGAGAACAGTAGCAGCACACACAAGAGAGGGGTAGACAACGCTTTTGCCCATATTTGATCTGCCATTCAAGCTCCTGGTTCTCCTGGACCAACAGGAAGAACGTTAGAGAAAAGCAGGATTGCTGACAGCTCACATCTTTGCAGTACTTTTGATAAAAAGGGCCTTTCAGTGAGTAGCTGGGGATGTGGTTTTAGCAAAGACAAGCACCATATTTGTAGATGCTGGAAGCTCACATGTCTCTCTGTAACATGGTTCCCCGTACTCAGAAGCAAGCCTCCTTCCGGTCACCCAGTCCAAATAAAATACAAATAAAGAGACTGCTGTGTAGAAATCTCTCCCAAGCGTAGCAAAAGCCCCAAAGACTTTGGTTATAGGGAGAGGAGATGGAGACTATACTAAGCATGTGCTTCATACTCCAGCAAAGACAGTAATAACATCATTATGGGTCAAAGCTTCCTGCTGGTGTAGGGTTTGCCACGCTGACTGCTGTGCAGCTTTGTCCACCAGTACCCACCTGCTGGCTGCTTTGAGGCTGGGTGCACAAAGACTTGCTTCTGTAGTCCTCCGACAAAACTCCCACCACCTTTGCTGGGACTCCGCTCCCTGTAAGGAACATGAATATGCAAAGTCTCCAAATGGCACTCTGTGGCTCTGTGGGAAATTATTAATTCACTTTGCGAATAAGCACGCTGAATTTCTCAAGTAACAGAGAAACAAAATATTTGTATTAACTTGTAAATAAACTCCATTACCCCCTTAAGGGTACAACGTGAGTGTGATGGTTCAAAAGTGACCCTTCGGTCTTGAAACATTTTTGAAGATCCTCACCAGTTCACAGCTCTGTTCTAGCATCATCAGTGATCACAAATAAAAGGCGCTCTCTGAGCCAGTGCGTGTGTGGATAGACTATAGACATATCAACAGAGCTGGAGTCAGCTCTGCCCTGATTTTCCTCCCATCTCCAGCAGCGAGATCAGGCTCCGTACAATTTGGCAACGTGTGCTTCTGGGCACTGTGCATGAAAGCATGGTGCCACCTGGGCTGGCCCAGTTTTAACTGTGTTATGAAAATATCATTATCATATTTTCCAGCTTTACTATAGCTGATTGTCAGAGCAGCTAAGTTTCCACATAAAACAAATGGTATTTTTTCTTTGTATACTGCCAGTCCTTGCAAATTGTACAACTGAGAGGATAAGTGTTTAAGTGATAGAGAGTCATTCACCTAAATCTGAGAAGAAGAAAGGCATAAGTTGCTGTAAACCTTTTAATGTTTTACCTCATGTTGGTGTCAGTCTCAGGATCAACAAATGCATCGATCTGCCCAAATATACAAGTAGCTTGCATGAAAGCAGCTTGCACTTTCTTATAGCTGAAGGCTGACAGGGAAATTACTATTTATAAAATGACAAGAGGCATTTTTCCTGTATACCTGAGAGAAATCAATATGAAGAAAGACAGACCAGCCCCGTAGTACCTACTATCAGTATGTGCCCATCCTATATGGGCACAGACCAAAATTAAGGTACGTACGTACAACTTTTGTCAGTTTGCCTCTTCAGCCGCCGTTCAGAACTTACTCCATATGCCCAAGTCAAGTGAATATGCTGAGAACCCTGGCCACGTCTGTAGAAGTTTCACAAAGCATTACGTAATCCAAAAAGGTTGCCTCAAGTTTTCACGAGGGCGAACTTCCAATCACGCAAATAACATAAAACAACAACCCCAAAGTCACTTGATCCGATATTCACTTAAAGGTGACCCGTATTGCCAAATACTGCTCTTCAGAGGCAGTGTAACTTGGTTTTGTAAACAAGAGACATGTTCCCCGATCATTAAGTCCACGCACAGAGTCTCCAGCCTACCAGGTGGGATAACGAGCACCCCAAGTCTGAAGAAGGCACACTGACAAGCCTGGCTCCGCTCGCTGTGAAAGAAGAATGTCTTATTCCTTTAGAGCTGACTCTGCTCTCTAAAGGTCACATTGCCAACAAACCATGAACTTCCGTTTGACTCGACTTTCTGGAGGATGCTAAGTTCAGGAAGCTTAGGTTTTTATTTTAAACAGTGCTTAAAACGGCCATACATCCTATCAAAAAGGGAAGGGGAGATGGCTGACCTAGGGCGAGATAAAACAGCAGCTTTCGTCACACTTAATTGCCGAAGAACATCTTGCGCTTATCAAACAGAGAGGGGAGGGAGAGGTCATCCTCCGACTCTTTGTTTTCAGAAGATTTCTACTTCCCCTCCCAGGGCGCTGTGTAGTCTCACTTTCCTGCCGCCTCCCAGCCCGAACAACCGCGCTGAAGACGTGGTTGTGGAGCGTGAGCAGCACAGGTAGAAATAGCCCTGGTCACATCCTAATTGCTGTGCCAGCGAGGACGTGATCCAGTATATAGGGTCAGGAACATAAGTTGGGATCGTTCAGGGTGAAAGTTGCTACACAAATACACACTACCACGGCCAGTGTGTCATTTCAAATGGAACGTATTTTTCTAAGAAATAACTGAATCACTGGGGCACACTACCATGGCCAGTGTGTCATTTCAAATGGAACGCATTTTTCTAAGAAATAACTGAATCACTGGGGAATGCTGGAATTAAGTCAGAACATGAGATTCCTGGAATGTTTGCCAATGCTAGTAGCAATCGCAGTGAGGGCCAGGTTTGGCATATGAAGGATTGTTTTTCAGTCCGATAATAGCAGCGAAAATGAAAATTGGTCCATCCAGTCAGAATCTGGCAATGGTTACCAGGGCCCTGGTAGAACACAGACTTCTTCATGGTCTGTGAATGCAACGGACGCTAGAAAAAGGCAAACAAGTTCACATTTTATCCCATCTCCAGTTCTGACGCAGAAAATTAAAGCCTCCCATGTTGTTCTTATTTGAAAAGATAGAAGGGAAGGCAAAGGACTGAAAAAACTAGGTACAAACAATACTGGGCCCCATTCTGATTTAAAAATTGAGTATTTTGCAGAGATGAAAAGCAAACGACTAGGTTTCCTAGCGCTTCAGTTTATGCCATTTCACTGGCACCATACCGGCAACGATTGAAGCAGCCGTGCAGTTTATTACCAGCGTGTAGCAGAGCGGGTGAAATACTCAAGGAAAAAGTGCTCATCGCTTCCCATCTGGGCGGCTGCATGCAGTATTAGAGACATCTCCACGCAGCCACGGCACAAATTCACAATGGATTTTACAGTTCCTGTTGTACACTGGTTTCACCGGAAGAGAAGAACACGGTATGGACTTGGGCCCTGATGGAAATCCTGCTACGGTTTGGATCAGGCTTCCTGGGATTGAGTTTGCGATATACGGAAGCGAACTATAGAAAATGAAAAGTAGGTGTGAGAAAGGGTAACTGTTCTTCCTATCAGAAAGCCAACCAATGCCTGTCAGAAGAGTTTGTCAACATTCACAGGAACTAAAATCAGGTCCATTTGCAATTATTTACAAGCAAGAAAGAAACACGTGATTCAGAATCAGGTATGTGAGATTTACAGACACAAGTCTGGAGGGATTACTGCATATTTACAAGGAACTTTATGAGGACATCCTAAGAAGCTATGCCTGCAGGTGTGACGCGATAACCGTCAATATGGACATGGTCATTTCGTTACAAATGTCAACTTAAAAAAAAAAAGAAAAAAAAGAAGAAAACTAAAAGTGAACTAAAAACCACCCTCAGTTTCAGTCTCTTCCTTATCTAGAGTGTGGTTTAAGCAAATACCTTTTACTTTGCACTTACCATGAGCTAGGAGGGTGCATGCTGTGAGTTCTGGCATTTCATTCTCCTCAACAATTCCTCTGTCTCTGTTTTAACATGAGTATTCCCCATGAGCCTCCTGCAGTCAGCCACCTTGCTTTGGAAATAAACGTCGCAGTAAAAAGCAGTTCCTTTCCAGGCACGTTTGTAGCATCGCTACATTAAACTGAATACTTACTCTAAGGCCAGGCACAGGAGCGCCACGTGGCTGGCTCACAGACTTTGCAGCCACATCCTCTCAGTTGTGCTGCGTTTCCAGGAGGTGGACAGCCAGGTTTCTCTCTTGCATCTTCTATCTCTTTTACACAGCTGGAAGCCTGCCTGTGAAGTGTAATGACTTTTAAGATACGGTGTCACCGACAGTTCTTTCTTTTGATCTTGAAGACCTAAGGCGGTATTGAAGTGGGTGCTGCCAATGCTACAAAACAACATTTTGATTTTGTTTTTCTCTTGTACAGTCAGCGCAATGCTAGATTCCAACGACACATGGCCTTGTCCAACCCTACATTCCCTCAGAGATAAGGAAGGCATTGACTTTGGCTTTCAAAATATACGGATGGAACTGCCCAGATGCTTCAGCCAAAGGTGCTGTGAGGAAGAAAGCACAAATGAGACAGAACTAAATTCTGTGTGTTCATTCACATCCTAGCACAAGAAAGCTCCATACCCAGACATACTGGCTATTAATCTGGAACAGACAACTGTGATCAGAATGTCATTTCAGTACACAAATCATTTACAACATGAGCTTAATGAAGAGACACATTTGGTCACAGCTGCTGCTAAGACTAGATCGGAAGGAATCCAAAAAGCAGGAGGAAGTGAGAGCATTAGTAAATTAGAAGGGGAGATCAAGAGCTTGCTTCTGTAAAGAAATCCCAGCCTTGAAATCCAAAATATTTAATCCCAACCAACAAATAACTCGTCTAGACCAACAGAAGGCACCTATCAAAAAACCCCTGGAGTCTTTGTAGACCAGCGAAGGGCCATCGCAACTCTTCAGTGTCCTTCTTGAATTCAGCCCGCAAATAAAAGAAGTGCTCGTGCTCAGGGCGGCTGCTCGCATTATCTACAAAAATTTCAGAGACGGGTATACTCAGAAAATTAGAGACTTTTTAGAGTGAAGAGTAATATTACTTACTGAAATTTGTGCAGATGGAGCGCTGCATGTCATGTGTGGGAGGACTGGGGTCAATCTTCTTAGACATAATAGGACTTCATTCATTATGGATGAAAAGATTCAGATCTTACCGTTATGCGAGAGGATCACTTAAGCTATGGTTTAAGCCAATTTACAGGACTTGCAGAAGAGCAAATTAGACTACTGAGACAAACTAGTTAGCAAATTGCAAAAAGCTGCTGGAATATTTGTAAAATTCCACCTCAACTGGTTGATGTCTGCAAAACACAAATATAATTTCCATTATGAAAAGGAATAAGTATCAACTGCTGTTAGCTTATGTAAGAATTACTGGGGCTATCAATCCTTATCATCAAGGCATAAGCTGATCACCAGCTGGGATCAGAAGGAAATCCCCTCCGCTCCAACTCCACCATGGCTATAGTGTTAGATAGTTAACAGTACATTGAGGAAAGGAAGATTAACACCTTGCTTTAAAGCATCCAGAACCGGCATATGAGGCCAGATGGACAATTATCTGCTCCACTAGTGCAACTCTTCTACTCTCAAAAAATATACTGTTGCTCAACAGAAATTCCAAATTATTACTGGGTTTGGTGCCATACGAATCACTAACCACTTTAACCACTGATATTTAAGCGGTTTTACTATATTCTGCAGCTCCTGGGATATCTCCAAGTCAGGATCTCTTCTGCCACCCTCAGTAACCACCGCTGCCTAACTAGGGAATAGCTGTCTGTTTGCCACGGCGAAGCAGTAAAAAGATTCCTGAGCCACAGGATGCATAGCCTTGGTCCGAAGGCTTCAGAAACCTGTCTGGATTCCAACACGTTACAGTTGCTGCCGTTATGCTCCAAATAAAGAGCCTGAATTGTCTAACAGATAAAAGTTGCCTTTTTTTGAGACAAGATGCTCATGTCAAAGAACTTAAAGAGAATGAGAGAGAGCAAGTATTCAGCCCGCATTAAATTATTTTGGCAATGAAACTGATGAAGAAAAACACAATAAAAATGCTGCAAAGAACTTTTCCAAATGTTTCTTTGAAAGAATTTGTACACAGCCAAGAAATGCTGGTTCCACACCAGACTCCTATGCCAATCTTTTCTTTCTTTCTTTTCTTTTTATTTTCTAAAGATTTTATGGGTACCTTTAAATTTTAAAGTTTTTTATAAGACAGGGAGCATGCCTTGCCAATGACTTTTCCTCTACAACTCTGAATGGTTTGTTTTCAATGTTTTACCATTATTTTCAAGTATTTTAGATTATAAGATCTTCAGACTTTGCATGACTTAACACTTTCAAGACTCTACTAAATGCCTGATAGGCAGTGAAACTGTTAACAGCTTAACTGTCTACACAGAGACTGTAAGGGAAAAGTCACCCTGGTAGAAATGAAAAACATCCATCTGACAGTCTCAAGATTGCTCATCTGCACTCAATACTAAGGAAATCAACTGCAGCCCTTTTTTCCTAACACATAATAGAAATGTTTTAAAAATTTCAATTCCACATTTTTAAGATAGGAAAAGCTCTGGCAAGGTTGATTCTTTTAAGCATCATCTCGCTGAAGTTATTGCTAATTGTCACCTATTTCCTTCACGTTCCATGAATTTTAGATAACTGAAAGGAGCAATTAGAAGTTTTAAAAAGACGAAACTGAAGCCAAACAAACAAACTTTCAGTTTGCTTTCAGCTGCTTAAATTCTTCTTGGATGTTCAGCTGCAATGAGAATTACATACGACACGTTTTTTGAACTGTACTAAAACTACGGTTCGTTAAGAATCTGGTTCGATTTTGTCCTAACAATGCTCGCCTTTAATTTTGTATAAAGTGGGACAGGACATTTGCTTCTGGGAAAACTATTTTCTTCTACTTAACACAAAATAAGTATCTGCTTACTTCTGTCTTATTTGAAAAAATGTTTTCAGAAAAATGCTTGGGAAATATTCAAATAACGTCACGTAAGCCAAAACTTTACTAGAATATCCTAGTACTTTTGGAAACCTCCAAGCAGTTCTGGGTTACATAGCCTACGGTAGACTACGAAATGTATACAATACTGGCAAAGACATCGTGTTAACTTTTAACCAATGTGCTAGATGAGTACAGGACAAGCAAAGAATTCATTTCAGAAGATCAAGAGATGCAGTCACACCACACTTCATGTGCACTGAACTTCATCAACACATACCAGTGCCACTAGGTTTTAGCTGAACACCGAGTTCCTACGTGCACCTTTAAGACGGGGGCTCCCTGCTAGTCTCGCAGCTCGTTTTATGAATTGTACAGACAAAGCAATCCTCAGGTAGTCAGGAATGTCTTGGCTACCAACTCTCAGCCGCTTGCGAAAACTACTTTTGGGAGTTGTATTTACCCGTCTGTAAAGCTGTCCCAAACAACCCTGTTTGCCTTGTCTGAAAGAGTTGGCCGTCCTGGCTCACAGGACAAAAGACAGACGTTCATATGTTCCCTCGAGACTGGACTCAAAGCAGGGGAATTCTCCTCCCTCCCCATTAATCTCTGAAGTACAACAAATGACATCTTTCAGGGTTCGGAAAAATCTTTCTTACCAAACAAATCCTATTGTTTGTTTGATTCTTGTGGTTTCATGATGCTGGCTGGAGTTTGGGGAGAGTAATAATACCGTAGGCTCTAAATCAGCAAGTTGGCTGCTCTTGCGAGGACACCGAGAAGCCTCTAACCATGCACGCCTTGCAAATAAAGATGCCTATTGCAAAGCAGAAACTCTTTCGCAAAAAGAAAAACTCAAAAATCAAGAATGCTTTCATTAACGCCGCGTGTGCCGATTTGAATTCAGGCTCTCTCTGGGATTAGGAATGCTAGTGCAATTCTGTAGCAAACGCTGGAAACCGCTCCAGAAGCATCCCTGTTGCAAGTTAATACAGTAATTCTGTAAATTCAACAAATCTAAACCCAACCTTTTAATTATGCCATAACATAAACTGCAGAAACACTGCATAAAACTTGCAGTTTATATTGTTGCATATAATAATATGCAATATTATTGATTAACGGGGTTATTGATTAACAGCCTTCTTCAGGCAAAATCACCTAAGTCCCTAAGCAAACAGATGCTTTTTGAACAGCCTTGGGTTTGTTAAAAATACACTTGTGCTTCAGACGGTCTATTTGCTCGTTCGGCACAGTTTATAGAACACAGAAAAGGCCAGTAAATATAAGCAACAGAGAAGAGCTCCTAAGCAACAGCCTAGCTATTATCCGCTTGGACGTAAAGTGGCAGCAGCACATGCACCACCCTTTTTCAGGTCTTGTGTTCTTTGCTTCTTTGGCTTTTACTACAGTTGTCCAAAATGGAAACTTTCTGGTTTGGGGAAAGGAAACCAGCCACTGCAATTCTACTATTTGCGTTTCCTTGGAAGTTGCTATTTCAGCACACACATCACGAATGAATACAGGAATCAAAACTTAATACCTGGAAACATCAAGTCCACCGGCTCTGGATCTACTACTCGAATACTGGAAGAGTATTCAGGTCACCCCCTGAATGTCATGACCTCCAATGGCATCTTCTAGGATAGGAGCGGGGGTAGCCTTTGCCTAAACTGTGCCGACCCAAACGCACAATATGAATCGGTGGGTGGAGCAGCAGAGAGGCGGCACTAGGTGCAAGCCATGGGCAGGCAGACAGGAACCAGCCTGGCACCGCCGAGCACGGTATCGTGCCACCGCTACGGACAAGACAACCGCACTGCCACAGAGCACGCACCAAGGGAGCTAAGGCTGGTGCACGCTGTGCTCTCAGCAACTAACCGGGACCACCCTCGAGAGTCACCTTCAGGAGTATGGAATTTTTAATGGAATACAAGGCCATGCAAAAAACATTTGTAAAAAAACAAACAGAAGATGATGCTGTATGTTTTATGACTAGAGTCAGCACAACAAATACTAATGAAATTAATAATGGTCACATTATGCCAGCATTACATTAGTAAAGAGTCTGCTACTCCCCAGAACATGGTTATTTTTCTAAACAATTGTTAGTTTTGGAAGCATTTACCATGCCTGTTGTATTTTTCTGAAACAGAAAAACATTTATTCTATCCTTTATTGGATGAGACATAAAATAACAATCCTAAATAGGTGTGGTCATTGAAAATCATCTGCTATCTTTGGCAAGAGCATGGACAGCCAGCTCCAGCAATCAAGCCAGGTCCCAGTGTGGAAAGAAGAATTCCCTCTGTTATTCACTTCCCAGGTTATTTCAGATACTCAGTTAAGTTTTCGGCTGATGTTAATTTGTATCATTCCATTCATGATTCAGCCATACTGCCGTATGTCACGTTTGGTTCTCTCTCACCTTAAACAACAGCTTCAATGACTGGCTGAACTGAGCACGGACAGGAATTATTTCAGAATGCTACTTTATGCTGCCTTTCCAAATAATTCGGCTTAGCAGCGTTTGACAAACAAAAACTTTCCAAAAAGCTGCCAAACTCAGTACACTACTCAATACTGCCATTCTGCAAGCACAAACAGAGATAAAACTTAAAACTCCATGTCTCATTTCTTGTTTTATCTTGTTTCACGGTTACTTGCAGAATCAACACCATTCTGTACACATGCTTTCCCGGAACTACCGAAACACAAGACCAATATCTCTGGGCTGCGATACTCTGTGAAAAGAGCAAGCTCTCCTTCTAGTCACTGTGTCCATTTGGGCACTAGCCCTTTTAAATATGTCTTCTAATGTCATCACCTCAGTCTCAGAGAGAGAATTCGTTTCAGTCATTCTGATTAAGGACAGCACAACCTCTGTGGCCGTCAGGAGCGTGCTGTGCTGGCCACTTCATGTACAGTAAGTTAACTTGTCTAGACTCTTCTTTTACACGTGTCATCGTGAACTTGACTCAAATTTACTTCGCTTGGTTTCCACACCTTTAAATCCATTGTTTTATGCATTTAGCTAATCCCAAATCAGTTACTACTGTGGTATGGAAACACAGGTTTTGATAGGGAACATTTTCACTATAAATGGCCTTATTGCTTAAAAACTGCAACACTTGCTTTTTGGGGGGGAGGGGTAGGGGCTACAAAAGTCAGCTTAAAAGCTTAAGCTGAATTTTGCAAAACTTAGGTGTTCAAAATCATTCTGAAACTCCGTGGCTAAACTGCATTAGGCTTTGAAACTTCCTCAAGCTGCAGTCAACTTCATATTCTTTTGTGTGGCTTCATGAACAAGGTTAAGCAACCACCTTTAATTGATTTTGTGTGTGCGGGCATTAAAATGGACAAATGGCCACACTTTTCAGAAGCAGAATTCCCACCCAAACGGCAAGATTTACAAAAGAACCACCCAGATCAGGAAAAAATTCCAGAACAGAGAAGTCCTGGGGTAAAACCCTTAACCTAGAACCAGCTAGCGAACGGATATGATTGAAAGGATACACAAAATCTCTCCTAACAGAAGTCCCAGACAAACAGTTATACAATATAGATATGAGGAAAAATCATCTGAGAAATCCCTCCCTGCTGCACTTAAGGCAAAACTACCTACCTGTTCACTGCTCACCTTCAGCAAAGTATGCTCCAGAGAAACAATTAACACGACATCAAAAGCTCCCCTCATATATATATTGTCAGCTCAAGCCTGACAATAAGCAGTATTCAGTCTTCTGGCCCCTGGAAACGGTCCTACAGGTAAAATTATAGACATGCTCATGGACAGACACTGCAAGTGTGTTCTAAGTGTGCATTTATATTTCAAGCTGGCGGGGCTTAAGCCAGCTCCAGTTCCAGGCTGAAAATCGGTGGCTTTGCCCTCATGAGCAAGTCTTGATGCTCAGATTAAACACAGGCAGATCTAGTATATAACTGCACTTGATGACACCTGTATTTTTGAAGCCAAATCTTCTCTCTTTGCTACATCATATGTCTCCTTCCATAGCAAGGGGAAATTCTTGACTATTCATTGACATCTGGCATTCACTTGTAATCTACAGGCACACATAATGGTAGATCTTAAGAATGACATGATTTAATACTACAGAAAATTACTGCTTGTCCCGGTTTTGGCTGGGATAGAGTTAAATTTCTTCCTAGTGCTGTGTTTTTGATTTAGCATGAGAAGAACATTGATAACACACTGATGTTTTCAGTTGTTGCTAAGTACCTTGTCAAGGACAATTATCCTCTGCTACCAAGCTAGACTGGGAGGAGGGAGCACAGCCAGGACAGCTGGCCCAGCTGGCCAACGGGGTATTCCATACCATGTGACGTCATGCTCAGTATATGAATGGTAGGCATGTTCCAAGAAGTAGCGATCGCTGCTTGGTTATCGGTCAGCGCGGGTGGTGAGCAATTGCATTGTGCAATTGTACCTTCTACCATTATCATTACTATTTTCCCTTTTCTGTTCTATTAAACTGTCTTTATTTCAACCCACGAGTTTTTCTCACTCTCACCCTCCCGATTCTCTCCCCGTCCCACTGAGGGCAGGGGGGAAGTGAGCAGCTGCGTGGTATTTGGCTGCCTGCCAGGTTAAACCACAACACTGCTATTAAAAACCATACAAACAAAATCTCTCCCTGAACTCTTCACTCGAATACGGGCTTACGCTAGCTATTGGCCTACCAGACAAAACTTGCTAAACTAATTCTAATTGAAGCTTAATAAAAGTCTGGAATAAGTACTGAATTTTTGGTGATAATTTCAAGTTTCGAACAGTATTCTATATAATTTTGCGCTATGTAAATGGTTTAAGCTTGAGATCATCATATATAAGAAGAAATACAGAGCACCTTGTATCTACTCGTGATCCATTCGCTCCCTTTTCAATACATAAGAAACTGCTGTTCTTTGTTTCCAATTTTTATCATCTCCCCTCCTTCCTTTTTTTTCATCCTCCGGCCACAGATTTTTTTTAATACAATCTGTAAGTCTAATACTCAGGCAGAGCTGAACCGAAGTCAGAGAAATATACTGCCTAAAAATCCCTTTCCAAGTTTCTCTCTCCTTATTAGCTGACATAGCTTTCTTCCCAAGGTATTAATTTGTTTTACAAAGACCTGTGAATTACAGCACTTCAAAGAGTCCCCTTCGCAGTAAAGTATCAGTCCTTTAAATAATTGTCACTGAAGAAACATGAGCTAGACATAAAGGTAAAACTTTGGCTGTTCGTTTGACCAGGATAGTTTTGCCTCCTCGCAACAAGACTTAGTCGCTGTGTTCTTTCTGGAGAGCGGTAAAAACACTGTGCTGTGGAAGGATGAAAATATATTTTCTGGCTGAGCTAACTGCTTCTGTAGACTACATTTGCTAAATGTTCCAGCAGCGGTTAGAAAATTGCTTGGAATGGCTTGAAAGTTTGCTCTAAGTTAGAGACATTAGGTAAAGAAAATAATTTCACGATAATCAGAAAAATGTTTACATCCTTAACACATGAAACATTACTTGTTGAGAAATAAAAACTGCAATTTCAAATTGACTGACGCTTAGATTTACTCGCATGACTGTACGAGACATCATATTTTTATTGCATCATTCATAGCCAGGCATGGCTTATCAAGCAATGAATTAATGTATATTCAGTGGCAGAGAGAAATCGTTAAAGCAACACTTAGGTCGCACAGATATTTCTGTACTCCAGAAAATGGGAGAACATCTGAGAGGAGTTAGAGCAAACACCAACGTTATTTTATCCCTGCTTTATTGATATTGTGATCCAATATCTCTGGTAGCATATTATCCTGTTCTCTGTCTTTGTAGTCAGTGCTCAGACAGGATATAGAGATGACGACAGCTACAGAACTGAATCTAATTCTTCCTTATGCTCGCAAATCTTGCACTTACATGAGCTGCACTAAATAGGATCTGCTTGCACTAGCTTTGTAGCCAAAGACAAATCGTTCACCGCGGGAGGAACGCCACCTCTCCAAAAGCACGCTCCCCACCAGCTCTAGTGTAGGCTGCCACTTAAGCGCCATTCTCCCTGTGCCAAAGCTAAATCCGGCAAACACTGCTCCAGATCCACCCTCCCCGCTAAAAACCAACCTGGCAGAAACTCTCCCGTACGCCAACAGTGTACTGAGCAGAGTCAATCCAGCACTGAATTAGGTCTATAGATCCACTAAGATTCACAGCGTTTCCCCTTCTTCAGGCCTGGTGAAGCTCTGATGGCTAACTCCTTTGTCACAGTCACACACCACCACGTGAAAACAAAATCACTCTGTATAGGGACTCACAGCTGTTCTTTCTGTTAGTCGTAACACCAGCCAAGACAGTATTTAGCCTAGGTAAGTTCTGTGGAGCAAATTCATCAGAATAGAACTCCCCTTCTCTCCACCAGTTCCCTTCTCCATCGCTGATCACGCAGAAGAGAAGAGCGTGGAGGTGCAAGCGCTTCACCTCCCAACCGCTCATTTCTTGCCTGGCTGCCTGCCTATCCCCTAACTCCCTCCCACCTAAGACAACCAGACTCTCTGTTGCCTTCTACTCCTTCTGCTCAATCTTCTAGTCTATCCCTTTTCCACCTGAACAAACTTCTGCCGGCATAATTTATTTTCATTTTGGAAACTGTCAGAATATCTACTGATTTATCTACTTGTCTAGAGTGGCTCAGACAGGAAGTTGGTCTTGGATGCTTTAAAATATCTCAAAAGAAAGACTACAGATCACGGCACTGCTTTCACAGCTACAGAGCAGACAGTACTGTATCCTTCCGAAACGAGCTTGTTCTCATGCTTCTCACCTCAGCATGAAGGTTTAAGAGATCTGGGTTCTAATCTGGATAACTGGGTAAGTACCTGAAACTTCCACTTCTTACTGCAGTGGTGACCACAAAAGTCTTTTGAGATTTGCCCATCGCTTTTTCATGGGTGATGTACGTCTTCTACTCAAATAGATATGAATAGATATTTACTTAGTAGGTTATTTTTTCAACACAATTTTACCCACCTACTTTGTTCTTCTAACGATAAATGCAACAGAGAGCAACCCAAGAACCATCACAGCAATTTTAAAATCAGATCATTTCCATGACTTAGCATTTAACGTATTCAGGAGACGCGAGAAGATTATTAGTAACAAGTTAAGCCTTCCTTTCTAAGAATAAATTTTCAGCTGACTTTTGAAAAAAAAAAAAAATCAAACGTAATTTCTCATAGGCTCTTCCAAATGAGGGAATATTTATTCCCATATGCACATAACGGAGACCCCATTTCAATGCAGCACATTTGAAAGGTCTTGGAGAAAGTGAGTTACAACAGTGCTTCCCACTGGAAGCAACGGTTGCAGGCAGGTTTGCCTGATGCCGCATGTGTCGATAGCGTGTTATTGATGGCACTATTACTGCTTTCTATACTCTATATAACCATTACAATAGCACCATTCATGTTAGCATTTCCATTAAAAGTCCTAGCACAGTCCGTTCAAAAAGAATCAGTAATAAATATTTTAGGCAAGAAGCAAGCTCTAGCATTTATAATTCCTTTAGGAAAACTGGAAGATTATTTCTATCAAATACTTTTTTGTCTTTCAAAACATCAAAATGGCCCATCATTCACTTCATATTTGTGTACCATTAATTTAATGTGGATCTTTTCTTTCATAAATATTATATAAACCAAAATTTATTAAAAGTGCTAAACATTAAAAGATGAAATATTTCATCAGTAAAGCAACAAATCAGATGGAACTTAGCTTGATATTGGCCAAGAATTACAAATAGATCTAAGCCTACTTAAATGAAACAATTCTGATACTTCGGCTCAGTTTCTTATTTTCTTAAGCGACTCAAATTAGTAACACCTTTGTTAGTGATACTTGCAGAAAAGTTAGGAACGTGGATGAAAATGAAGATAAGAAAATCCTCCTGTTTTCAGGTTCTTCCATTCAGGACTCAGGCACAGAGATGCTGGGGTTTCACTGGAAATTTGGCTACCTTTGGCAAACCTAACCAGTAGCAAAAGGACTCCAGTTTCTCAGGATGTCCATTCAAGCTAAAACTTATACCTAAGGAATAAACTCCAGCATAGTGTGGATTGATTAGTGTGAATTCATTATCCCAACTCAAAGACAAACAGGAAGTTAAAAAGAGATAGATAATATATCAGTTAAAAAAATCACAGCAAGCTATTACAGTTTGATTACAAAAAGAACCCCTGCAGTACCAAGGAGGGGACCTAAAAGTGAAAAGGAGGTGACACAGAGATAGTACAGAATAGAGCTGATGCTGGAATTTCCATTCTCTTAGGATACGGGATTGCTAGCACCTGAAAACACCCGCTGCAGAGAGAGAGGTGTCCCTTCGTTCAGTATTAACCTCTATTAGATGACCACTACTCCAGCCTTTTACCAAAAGATCCATTAAAGACCATCGCAGATTAAACAAGCAATTTCATTCAGAAACAAGGAACCTTTCTTTAGGGCAAGGATTTATATCTGGGTTTGTATTGCAAGTTTTATTTATTATCCTAAGACAAGATTCACTCATCATTTGTAACCATTAAGACATTCAAATAAAACCTCTGAACTGAACTTTTCAACCAGAATACATAATACATCCATTTTAGTATCACATAATTAATAAGGTTCTAAATAATTTTTAAATTCAGAGTGATTAATTACTCTTTCCAAGTATATTGAAACTTACAAATGCCAAACCTTAAAACTGTTAAAAAAAGCTGAACGCACAAAAAAGACCTCTTCACTGTGTTTTGCAATTGAAAACAACTGATTTATTAAATAAAGCACTGTCTGTAATCAGTGCACTAAACACTTCTCATTGTTCTGTTTTTCACAATTTTAGCACTGGTACAGCACAGCTTGTTTTATTCCTACAGTCAAAGAGTAGAAGCAGCACCCCTACTTTGCAAGCTCCCTCTCCTCCATTTGGTTTCCTCAACTTTGAGTGAACCAGGTATTTTGGACTAAACTGAAAGAAGAGAATAAATCAACCGAAGGAAACACTCTCTCTGCTCCTGCAGAGGAGACTTATGTAATCTAAAAACAAGTACACCCCTAGCACATATCACATTTGGGTGATTAGCCAAAGACCTGCACCAGTTCAGCAGTTTGACCTTCTTGAAAACTTGGCAGCAAACACGGACTACTCAAATATTATTTCTAGTTGGATTACACTGTTTGAATACACCAAGGGTAGGTAAGGTCTTGACAGAACTAGTTAATTTTATCTTTAATTCTAAATTGATGTCTAAAAAAAAAAAAAAAACAACAACCAACCAACCAACCCCCCCAACAAACAAACAAAACCCAAATCTCATTAAAAGGAAAGAAATCTCATCTTTAAAAAGCCTCTTGAAAACTAATTGCTTTTTACCCCACCCTAGCGTTATCAGGTACATCATTCCTGGCTCACTTGTGGCATGACAAAGGAAACATCTTCTAATGGATTGCTTGGGAAACCTACCTTTTCGTGCTCGTTTGGGCAGGGGTGCCCTCTCCTGGGCATTGACTCCGCACTTCGAACCGCAGCTCTCGGCTGCTGCAGAAGCTCCCCAAACTATGCTTCAGGAAAAAACCAGCAAATCGTTTGCAGCTGGCTCAGAAAAGAATATTAAACAGTAAAAGGCACTTCACTCTATCAGTGTTTTTGAGAAAAGGTGCACCAGGGTGCCGCAAAATATTTGGAAAGCTGCTTGTTTCAGTTTGAAAAATACTGGAAGCCTGACAGAACTCCACAGATGCATACACGTGGCAGATGCAGTGTGCAACTCTATCTGCTAACATACCTGTGCTAGCTCAGTCCCGCTAGAGAGGATGAGAGCAGCTGTGGAAACGGAGCAGCAGCAATTTCAACGTGCTCAGACAGCCAGGATCTTTAGCAAGTTATGTACTTTATTTAGTCTAAAAAGATGTAGGTTTTTTTTTTTCCTTCAAGAACCCCAATTCTCTCGCCATCACTGCGAGAAAACCAGAATTGACCCACCCAGAAAAATGGAAACAACCCTTTCTTCAAGGAGCTACTGAAATACACAGCAGTAGACTGTCCACAGCCAGCCCACAGAGGCAAGCCCCCTTTCTCCCTCCATCCTTTTCCCCCCCCTGAACCTCGCAGGGAGCGTTGTACAAGCCACTGGAACGAACTGAGAGCAAATCTGCTTGGGGAACTGGTTACAAATACCAAACCTAACACAAACCACAGAGAGGGCTGGGGAGGGTATAGGCTGGGCTAAGATGTTCTCTCCTTTTTTTCAATTTACACTGAAAACTTTCCTGGTTTGTATTTAGTTTTCACTGAGAAGGTTTAACAGAAAAAGGTGCAAGACATAAATTTTAATAGAGAAATACTGTTACTGAGGAGACTTTTTCAAACTCCTTCCAAACCCCCTGGACCATTTAAGACACCCTGATTCCTTCAGGAATAATTTCTCCACTTCAGTAATCATCTTATGAGGCCAACTAATCACCATCTGGGAAGAACCTTTAAGCACAGTGAGTACCTTCCTCCCTCCCATTATCTCAAGTCCCACCACTAACCAAAATAATCTTCCCAGGTAGGTTTCAATTTCAGCAAAGAACTGCCTGAAATTGACAGGTCAAGCACAAAGTCTCATCTAGAAACAAAGTTTAAGGATTTTATTGGAGCATTATATTAGGGCCTAAAATCAAAAAGGACTATGAAAACTGCATTTTTTCAATACACTAGCAATATGGAAAATCTCTAACAATTTCAGTAATGCTTTTTGATTATTGAAAATCTACATTTATTTGTCCTAGACAGTTAAATACTTGGTTCAAGTATTGTTTACAAGCTAAGTGTCTTAAAATAAATCTGAGAAGGCACCTCAAAGCCATTAGAAAAAAGCACTAAGAAAAAGGTTGAAAGTAAACTTGATCAAAAATTGAATTTTAGAATGAAAAAACGCACAAACATAGGAGGTGCTTTGAAGCTGCAATTTACCTTAATTTACAACAGCATTTTTACCTTGCGATTCTGGATAGTGAGCATCCTCTCCACAGAACAGGAAAGTTCAGATGAACAGCAGCCACGCACCCAACTGCTACTGATTTCACTGCCTACATCTAGGGAAAGCCTGCTGAACGTAAATTCAGTGGAGCTGCACTGTATTTTTCTTTGACTTGTTCCAGATTGATGTTGGTGTAAATGAAAGAAGTTTGCCTGTTTTAGTCAAAGTACACCATATAAGCAAATAAACCATCTACAGCATCCAACGCAATCGTTTGGACTTAAAGAAAGGCGATTTATCATACATCTCTGCTATCGCAGTGTGCTTCTATTGAATGGTAGTGTCATTCACTAACGAAGTAAAAATCTGGCTTAGCTGAACAGTGAACTCAGTAAGGGAAAAGTGAACTCACTGAAGACAGATGCAGTGTAAGTCTCATAGTTAAATCACAGGAAAGACCTGGTGGCAGAGGCAGCTGGCAGGTGTTCTGGTAGTCAATGTTTACTGTTAAACCGCTACAGAATAAAGCTAAATTTGCAAACAAATGCCACATGCGATATCAACGTGAGTTTCTACTACAGTACAATTAAACCCAGTAATTTTTCCTTTTACCGACAGGAGGTCACTACAGATCAGCAGCAAACCTGCAGATTTTCCTAAAGCTAGCACATATACAGGGCAACCAAACAGAGCTAGAGCCTTTCTTCATAATAACTAACACATTTCACGACATTCCTGCAGATGACAGAGGGGAAGAGAGCCCAGCAGTTTACCGTCTTCTGTACATCCTGTGCATAAAATATTTCTTTGTGGGCTCTTTCTTCATACTTCAATGCCTTTTATTCTCCCTCCTCTCCTGCCAAAGGCACTTAATGCTCTAATAATATTTCCAATCACTTCTAACGGGACTTCATTTTGGTGACAGAATCACCGATAAACACAAATACACCACCGGGATATATTGGAGGAGTCATTTTAACAGATGACTGAGATGCCATTTGCATAATCCAGATAGGGATTTCAATATCCTTTTGGAATATCCATGTCTCTGAAAATATCAGGAAGAGAGTGTCAAAGGAGGGAGAAAAGCTTTCAGTTAGAGGATGCTGATGACAAAAGAATAAAGGGGTATAAACTAGCCAGGAATAAAATCCATGCTGAAAATGAGAATAAAGCTGCTATACATAAGAGGACCGAGGCTGGGACTTACGTCCCAGCATGAGTGGTAAGAGCAAACGTTAATGTTGACTTAAGATAGCACTCAATAGACTAGATTAGGATTTTCATCCTATTTAGAGAGGATTATAACGTATGGATGCCTTAGAACAAACACTGTGCCCCTTCCAGTTGTGGGTCCCTATGAAATCTTTCCTGATTTGCTAAGTCTTACAGTAGATGATCTCCATTTCACACGGTGTCAGCCTGACGCACTCCAATTCATCTGCTACATTCCCTTTTTGCAGCACAGAGAACCACTGTAAACGTAGGAAGAAAGAGGAAGCAGAGAGCAGGCGGGGGCAGAGAAACTAAGCTTTAAGCATAAGAGATGCGCTCGCTGTTCTCACACCGGTTCTCGTAGCTCAGGCGCACTACCCCCAGCACTCCGACTTCCACCTGGCCCGTATCCGATGCACAGGGAGAAGGTGCAGGAAGCACACACATGCACGACAGCGCTCCCAGTTCACACCAGCTCAAGGTCCGTGCCTGCAGGTTTGCATTACCGTGACAGTCACGTTCACATATTTTAGTTATATATGTGAAACTGCAAAACACTTTCAAATATTTGCAAACCATCCATTTCCACAAAGTTTGCTTATTCCTACAGTAACGCGCAGCTGCAGCATAAGGCAGCACCTTTCTTCCAAATGGAAACGCTCCGGTTTCAATAGAACACACTGAAAGAAGATTCATCGCCATTTTTATGTGTAAGGTACATCAAATGAACCACAAGCAGCCATCAGTAGGTCTGGAAACAAACAACTACGAACACTCCTCAGAATTCCAAAGGGATGTAGAGAGCAAAGGAGACCATAGATATAGGTGTGCGTATGTATTTAGGCGCTAAAACCTTCTCGGTGCACTAGTGTTTTTCCACTTCATTTAAAGCCAAAATACGTCTTTCTCAGCAGTGAAAAGACTTAGCCATCTCCTGGGATGTACTATAAAAAATGGTGACATCTCTTTGCATAAAAAGAATGCCAGAATGTTCACTCAACTGAATGATGCATTTGCCTGAGCAGTCAGACATAGCTAATGAAGAGATTAATTCGCCCCAGGTATAACTGCAAGAACTGTGGTAAGACAAAAAAGGCCAACCATTTTTCAAGGTCAATGCAGATTTTTTCAGAGCTTTACTAACAACTTTTTCCACCACCCAGGCCTTGTCTCACGCTAAGAGACAACATCTGCTGTTTCCCCCCCCGCCTTTTTTTTTCCCAAACAACTGCAAAATACAGCAGTTAAAGTTCTTACAGGTAAAAGGTACAACATACACAGGAAAATGACAACCAAGCCAGTAAAAAGAGGGAACACAGCTAAGATAAGGACTGCCAAACACCTACACGCTAACCACCAGGGATAATGAAGCAAGGAATCCTAGCGAGCTTGTCCGAAGAGATTTTACAGAAGAATCACTGCAAGCTCATGAATTGTTAGCGCTGACCCAGAGGAGTGAAATCCTAACGTGGACTTGATGAGAAGTGCAAGTCGGAGGTCTCTGTGGCAATACCGTCTCTGCAACTTTGTGCCCCGGAGCACAGATGGCTGTGGTCGCTCAAGTCTGATTTGGGGATTTTTTTCCTTAGAGGCATCTTCTGCCTCAGAATGGACAGTCGTAACTCTTGATCTCTTTCTCTGTATTTGCCACTTGCACACGTCATCACCGGTTTGGAAAAGCAACAGCAAGGGACATAACAAATCAGCTAAAGCTCTGCCTGGTGATGGAAATCCTGGTTTGACTTTGACCAGACATAGCAAAAACCAAAACTGAAATACTACGCTGCTGCCCCAAGAAAGGAAAGGCAACTTCTTTTCCAGGTTGCCTATGAGTTTCTGATCAGTATAACCATTCCATGTCATAAGTTGCATCTTCAATTAAGCATTGATTTTTTCCCAGTTTCAGCAGTTAATTCTACTGGGATAAAGAATAGAACTGGCTGTTTTCTGAGTAGTGGCTATGTTGAATATGCATCACTCCTGGCTCAGTTGTGAGCAGTGGAAATGGCTAAGCTTCTAACACCACTGAGGTACCCAAGAAGTTGATTCTCAATTCGTGATCGTCAAAAACATGCATGGGTAGAAACTACTTCTCCTGAGAAAGAAGCAGCAGAATGACAGAGCTGACCAAATAGTCATTTAGAATATTGCTCCAGAACTAGTCTCTTAAATCCAGGCATCTCTTTTATTTTTTTTTTTTTAAATTCAGATTCCCGCCTCTGCCGATCATTTTGGCTTCCAATTCAAGAATATGAGAGTATGCACTGCCCCACTGCCCAAGTGATCTCTCCGAGAGGTTGAGCCACATTGTGTTTGTGAACCTTAGCAAGATGACAAAGTGCACGCACTTTATGTTTCCAGTCTTCTTTGAGTGGCCCCTGAGGTCGGCAGTGGACCATTTGCACCATATCGCTTTCCAAAGCAAGGTACTGCAGGCTTCGCTCTCATGCCTGAGAGCTCTCTCTTAAGCGATGCCAATTGAAGAAGGAGACCATATAAGCAGATAAAAGACACACAGCTCTGTATTACTTCCACTGAACTGACAGGCTTATGTCTCCACTTATAAATAAAACAGGGACAAGGCTCTAACACAAACACTGGCACACGATCATTCAATCTGGTTCCTTCTCACTCCCCAGCACAATTTTTGCCCATGTCAGCTATCGCTCTACTGTATAACGGCCCAGCACGATTCAGGAATCCTCTCCTAACAAGGCAGTTTTGACGCAACCGTTCTCTTCTGGGGAAGAAGAGTCTAGCTACAAACTGCATGGATGCAAACTAAGCTGTGACCTCTAGCCTCTGAGCCGAAGAGCAGTACCTGGCTCACTTTATTTAACTGCATAGACTCAGTCGAAGGGCGTTACCTTCCCAGCTGAAATCACAGTTTGCGGCAAGGCTGGTTTTCCGAGTTTCAGTCCAGGTAACATAGGGTAATTCTGGCAGTAAGATAAGCTGGTAAGTTTTATGGTGATATCTGCAACACAAGCTAGGTGTTTTAAGTATGCATTTGCATACAGGGGCTGGGTTACTATTGTTTAATTCCCAGGGTCAAAAAAAAAAAAGCAAACGTACATCAGGCATATCATTCCATAATAAAACACACACTTTTTTTTTTTTTTAAAAAAGCCACAGTTCACATTTGCAGTGCACAGGATGTGTCAAGACAATGGGATAATAAAATCCCAATCCCAATACAATCCCATCCCAAGGGAAATGGCAAAAAGGAGGAAAAGACAATTAACAGTAGCTTTCCTTCAAGTGTTTCTATGATATCTGAAATCCTTCTGGTAACTAGCAGCTAATGCCTGGGGATCTCATCCTGCTTCTCAGCAACGCGTCCCCAATTTTCCTCCTCCTTCAGCTTTACATAAACCAAATATGAATTCCATGCACACAACATGAAATAACTGCATAAGGAAGTGGGAGGAAGAGCATTTGATGTATAAGAAAACTCTGAGGAGAGACTTTTGCTTTTTCTATTGCTTGAAGTTACATGAAGCAGTTCAGGTAAATCACCCTTCAACCCACCTCACTGCATGTGACAGAACAGTCTGTCTGTCTTTCTAAGGAAAGAAATCAGTTCAAACGTTTCCTAACATGACGCTTTTAATCTGGAATTTACCAGAGTGGGGTTTTTTTGTTTATGGACTTGAGAGGAGGTAAATGCTTTGTGCATTTGTACAGATGGCAAGTGTGAGAGAAATAGAGAAAATGCCAAAATACTACAGATTCTTCAGTGAACAGAAGCAGCTACGCACATAGAATACGGGGCCTTACCTCACATCTGGTATCTCCAGAATGTATGGATGCGTGAAAAATCCTAACAGCATATAGCTGGCCTTAAGCAAGCTTAGACAAATCTTACCTTTGTATACCATTTCAGCTGAAAACTCTTAGATAGTGTGCTGGGGTTGGGGTTAACCCGCATTAATAGGGAGGTGTGTGGGGGAGGAATCAATGGAAATTTAATTCATAATGCATGTCTCTTTGCCTTTATGTGAACCTGTCTTCAGATTTTAAAAGCAATTTCCCTGTTTGGTTGAAAGTCAAAAGGATCCATGCAAAAATTTAATACTCAAAAGAGGAGAAAAATTGGCGCTGGGCTTTTTCAACTTGCCAAGTTAAAGGAATGTTATTGAAGACTCTCTTACATAAATGTTCCTTGACCTCTGAATGAACCAACAGGTCTTAAAAACTGCATTAGCCAAAGCAAATTCCCATAGCAAATACAACATTTAGCTGAGTGCATCAGATGTTGCTCTCCGCAGAACAAAGAAAAGTCCAAGACCAAAAATGGCAAGTTAGCATTTCCTGTTTGGGTCTAAATGACTCCAATCCACTCGTGGTGAGCAGTTGCCAGTATCTTGATAATAGAACTGGAATATACCATACTGACTCCTCCTGAGTTCTCTCACAGCTGGCCAACTAAATGTTCTACTATTTTGCCTAGCAATAAGGATCCATAGGTCCTTCTTCCTCTTGACAAAGATGTCACCCATATATCGTAGCCTAATGGATTCTAAATAAGAGTTTGAAAAGGCAAGAAAAAGAAACTCTAGAACTCTGGCCAAAACAAGAGCAGGCTGCGCTGTCTCCACCCAGGCCTCACATATGCAATAGAAGCATCAACAACACGTACCACTGAAGACAGATATGCTTGATATAAGGAAGCATTATATTTACCCAAATACTACAAATTCACTTCTCATGCGTATGACCCCAAAACCACACATAAATGCTATGAACTCCATAAGTTCAAGTCCAAATTTAAAGGACAAGTCCTATGTAAGATGTGGCTAAAGCTGAAGGTATCTGTGGGACCAGTTTATGACAAGTACGTAATGCAATCCAGATTACTGCTAAACAACCTATCGCTCCTCGAGCAAGCCAGAGAGCATTAGAAAAGCCATCCTACAATCCCAACCTGGATATAAGCATGTGTGGATGCTGCCAATACGTTCCATGTTTCTAAGGCTTGCCTATTATTAGCGTTCTTCTGTTCATACAAAGCAATAATAGTATAGAATAAAGCAACATATGCAGATACACAAACAGCTCAGGAACAGAAAAGAGAACAAACGCCATATCCATCAGCATAACAGACTTCATTACATGCATTTTAGATATCCTTTTGAACGTAAGTATATGCCATACCTCTTCCCTTGCAGAAAGTCCTATAACAAATTATTAGTGTGCTGCACAGATATGCTCAACCTTCCCAGAGCGACTCCTGTACTATGCATCTTCTGAGCCGCTCACAGAAAAAATACCAAAGCCCCGGAACATTCAGCCACCTTCAGCACAAAACCATCCTTTCTGCTCCGTAACTTCGTGACCTACTCACCAGGTTCATTTCAACTTCATTCACTATAGCACGTGCAAGAGCCTCACGCAGTACATAAACCCCTGGACATCAATTACCCTGTGCACTGAGGCAGAACTACCAAGAATAAAACAGTCTGTGGTCATTTAACACTGCATCGTAACAGATATATACACAAGGATGAAGAAAACTGCATAGAAAACTTCAATTCTGTAATTTAAATACTCAGCTCTGCAAACCAAGGAGCTTTTAACAGTTTTTGGCAAATTTATGTGTATCCTTAGGTCACATTTCCTCTTCAGGTCTTGTGTAAGATCCGTATCAACATATAGTCTATTAAATAAAACACGAAAAAAAAGATTCAAAAAATTTATATGTATTACACGTATTGTGATTTGAAGATCACCTCTTCTTTTCCTTGAAATAGCACAGTGCTAGCAGAACAAGCACAGGTTACGCCGAGAAGGCGATTTTTATGTCAACAGAATCGTCTAGGTTTCTTTCATGACATGCCAGAGTGACAACCTCAGACACAAGTTTCACCATTTAACCTCCACGCTCCAATTTTATCAGCAAACCTGCAGTCAGCCAGAAAGGAGATAGAGTGGAAATGATATAATACTGACCTTTTGCCAAAATATCTTGAGCAAGTCCGGGAACAGGAAAAAGCTATCTGAATCTAGGAAGCTTTATACCTATTTAATGTTGTCTCCAGTGAATACTATACTTTTTTGTTTAAAAGAAGAAACCTAACATCACCAAAAAAACCTGTACCTGGATCACTCGTAAACATACAAAACCCAAATGACGGCCAAGCCTCACATCAAAATCTACACGGATTTTCAAGACAGGACCAGCTTCTAACCACCACAACAAAAAAATAATTGCCAAATCTTTTTTCTTTATTAGCAGCTCCTCCTTATTTGCTTTTTTTGTGAACAATTGTATCAAAGCACATTTGACTCAAAGAACTGTTGGAGGGTGTCCCGTTAGAGAGAGAACAGCAGCGGTGTTTAGCAAGGTAGAGAGCGACTCCAACAAGCAACAGGAGCTGCGTAAAAGTATAAATTTTTCCATGGACTAAAACGCTTATACGAGCCAGGCAACCATTATCACTAACAAACACGCGAGCCTGCTCATGGATACTTCTCTGACCAGAAAAGGGCTTGGTAACAGCCATAGTCTTCAGTTTTGCTTGCCGTCTCTGACCCATTTCCGACTGGGGATATCGTAGTCAGAGGTATTGTCTTGTGGGCCTAAGGAAGTTTAAAGATGAGCTTCGGTAAGACACTTCTTTATGCCTCTGCTCTGAGGGAACACTACCATTAAAATGAACGCAAGCCACAAAACCCATGTGTTCCAACATCCTCATTCGACCGAGGAACAGAACAGCATACAAGCCAGATCATATTTAGATCTAGAGGATGACATTCTATCTGGAGGAAGAGGTGTATGAACTAAATACGCGATGAGGAAGAGACTGCATGTTCTGCTACCCGCTGCTCCAGGCCTGTATTCATAAACTCATTGTTCTATTGACACCACAATTCAAAAATAATTAAATACAGGCGCATCATGTTTGCAGGCATATGTGGTCTCACTGACATTTCACTTGATACTTTCTATAGAAGAGGATTTTATAGGCCAGGGAAATAAGTTATGAGAGTGGGTGAGAGGTGCTTTACTTTTGGCTTAAGTAGTTTGTGCAGAATTGCTTTAAGTCTCATTTGTGCACGTATCTTTTCACTAAGACAGTTTAAATTGAAATTATTGTGGCAGTATTCTTCCATTTCTATCGCGGGATCTCTTACTTTGGTATAAACCACTTTTTCATTGCAATTTATGGAAGAACCTTAATCTTCAGGCATGAAAAAGAGCCACCTTTCTGTTTGGATCTTGAGTGTTTCCACAAAAGTACACCATACAAGAGTGGATGGGCATAGCCCTAGAAGTAATTGTAAATGCTATCCAATTACCATGCATACTTTGCTTCAGTTCAAACATTCAGGTTTTTAAATCACAAAGTACCATAAGCTGGATTAAACCTGGGGTATACCCTGGCTGAACCTGTATTTAAGTGAGATGTAACAGAGAAGGGAAGCAGCACATCAACAGTGATTTGAATGATGCAAGTTCAAATGTTTGCTTTGGTCCAGTGAACAATTCTCACTGGCATTAAATCCAGTTTTTGTCACTTACGTTACCTCTTGTGGCAGGATTAAGCTACACACGTTAATACGTTATAACATCATTTTGCAGTTGTACAGATGCACCAATACAGGGTGACAGTTACATGAGTCAGGAGGTGAATTCATGTCACATATAACAATAATGAAGTTCCCTGACTAAATTCCTTACACCAAAACTGTCTTCTGCACTTAAGAAAAAAGCTCTTTGGAGTCAGATTCTGTTTCCAGGGTTCAGTGAACTCCTATGACATGCAGTAGAAAAACTTGCCTTATAGCTGTCCTCATGAAGGAGCACAAAAACCATACATGAAACTTGCATTTCAAAATTCCTTAATTAGTTTTGTTTATACTCCCCACAAACAAAGCTTTTATGGCATCAGAATCAGGCCTTTGACATAGGCTTTTTAACAGTAAATGCAAAAGCCAATTTATTGGTGTTTTGTTTTCATTCATTTGAACAGTTACCTTAACGGTGCGAGTAGCGTATCAGAATGGTGCGAGAAAGGGTTAAGCAGCTATGTTACGTACGCTCAAATAACTGGAGGGTTGAAAAGACTGAACATGTGCAGCCAGTTTGAAGCCTTGTATTAGAAAACAATAACAGGAATAAATTACACAGGCAGCTCCCGAGCATGCCGTTCCCACTCGGAAGCCATTAGCCTATTTACTCTGTCTGCTGCAGCAACATGGACTGCATGTCAAATATTACTCAAGAAATATTCCAGAGGAAATGCTGACTATACGCACACAACTACTGTGTCATGGCACGTATGTTTCTTCCCAACACAACATGTATCACATCACGCTGTGACTCGGAAGTTAGGAATCTTGAGCCGTCTTTCTTTCTTACAACCGTACCTAAGAGCAGAGCAAAAGAGGATAGGAAGAAAGCAAAACTCCTGCATTTGCGTTTGGCAGAGTCTCGCCTGTTAAGACTGAATAAACAGAAGGTGTTTCCATGTGTATGGACACATACACATGTTTATGCAGGCAGAAATACTAATATATATGTAGTTTCACATTAGGAAACTCTCTGTCTTCTGTGAAAGCAGTATATTTTTCCTGCTCCTACTGTTTATAGGGTAGCTTATCCTGGGGTTTACAAAGATATTCAGCATCTCAACATCAAATTTCAGCAATAAAAGATAACGCAGGCTGCAAGCTTGGAGTACCAGTTAAGCTTAAGCAGAAAAACTGTTGCAGGTCAGCAACTTCTGTACCCAGCATGACAGTATCTCCAGATAGGTTTGAAACAGACATAAGAATAGAACAGCCGTTTGACCCTGTCATGAACATTCCCCGCAACCCAAGTGTCTTCTCTGAAGAATAGAGGTTCCCAAAACAAAGTAAAAAGCCTTCCTAAAATAAGCTATGGGGTTTTAATGTGTGATAAACTTCAGACAAAGCTAATATAGTTGACCTCTCAGAGCATTTCTTTTGCAACTTGAAGGGTATTCTAAACTTTGAGAGAGAGCTATGATGACGAGCAGTTTATTTGCTCAACTTCCTTCCATAAAACAGAAATATTTAGATAGAAACAGTAAGAAAGGATTCTACCAAGAATGCTGGAATGCTTAGCCATAAACCTTACGTTATGGAGAAAAATAAGTGTTGCTAAATCATCTCAATATTTTTGGCAGGCGTTATACAGATACAACGTAAGATATCCTTCTTTTACGTATACTCTTCCAAATCATAGCATAATCAAAAGCATGAAAAAAGAAACAATCTTTGTATCATTCAAGAGCTTCAGATTCTGTATTCATCCTGTTTGCCAAATATTAGTTCAGTTTCTGCGTGGAGGGCTTTTTAGTACCAGTAAGTACTAAAAACCAAAGATGTATTGGTAAGGACAGTACTTATCTCCGAAGAAAACTGTTCCCTATTAGCAGTATGCTGGCTCCTAGCCACTATCAGCATTTCCAATACCAGCCTTCTGCTCTGAACACTGCTCTCCAGATAATCCTCCCTTGCCTTTACCTTCAACTGTGTTAAATTGACCAGTGGTTGGGATATTATTCATACTCATGTTATTATCATCACCTGTAGAGATCTAAAGCTTAAAGAACGACAAGAAGAAAGAAGGGCTTCATTTCTTGTAAGTTTCTTAGCTAAAACAAGCGAGCCAATTACAAGCTTAGTATATGTCATAAAACCAGAACCCAGCAGACGTTAGCCTAACGTCTGTTATGTTCACATATCTGTTTAATAGCCTTATTAAATACAATGGGTCTACTCATAGGAGTGAGCATTGCAAAATATGGATTCCACAATTACTGATTATCCTTCACAAGTTTCACACCTGAAAACATCTTTGTTTGCAGGATTTTTATGTAAGGGAAGGGCAACGTGGCAGGTTCTCCAAGTGAACAACTGAACTGACTCCCTGGGCTTGGGTCCGCTCAGCAGCGGTTGCCAGGGAAGAACGCTGCTCTCAGTCCACTCAGCCTCACTCACCCGGCCAGGCCTTTGATAAGCGAGTCATTTCGGACCTTCATTTGGTAAAGTTCAGAGAGGCCCAATTTTTTAAAGGAGATAGAGGGAGATGAGTTACAAGGCACACAAACGCGGCATTAAAATCTCTGAGCACACAAAACAGGAGTTCACAGAAGGCTTTGGCATCTCTCTCCAGTTCCCAACATTCTTATGGTGTTTTGTGCTGTCTTAGGGTAACCTGCATCTTTTCCTTAGCTAACTACCATCGAAAAGTGACATTTCAATGATGCACAGACTATCACAGATACTTCTCTTAAGAACTGCATCACTACCCCATGTGTCTCCATTTTCAAAAAACACAAGAAAACAAACTGTACAATAGGCTGCAGTTTCACTTTGCAAGTGAAATCTAGTAGCGATAAAAGCACAAGAACATTTTTGGGTTTGGTTGGCTTTTTTTTGTTGTTGTTTTTGTTTTTACTATCTGCATCTCAGCCACTTACAAAATTATCAGGCAAATGGTGAGAAGGAGAAAACAAAGGGCAAAATATTACCCAGACTGTCGGGGAGAGTAAGGCTTGGAGTAAGCATTAATACATTTCACTTTTTTACCTGACTGAATTAATGATCTCTGCCATAAGAAAATGATAATTTCATCTTATCGTGGTCATCAATAATCTAAAAATTTGTCTTATCATACTGACACTCCTTTTTTGTCCAGATTGTGAAAAAAAAATACTGTATAAGGTCACAGAATGAAGAGCCCTTTAAAGCACCTCAGAGACCTGCTCTGAAAAATACCAGATAAGTAATCCTAAATATCTCCAATAGCACAGAAGTTACAATTAACATGAATGATAAAACATTACAATGACTCTGACCCATATTGAATAGTTACATGGTGACCTAGCAATAAAAAGTGGATCCAGAACCTAACCCGAGTGCTCATTATATTCATTCCACATCATGACGGCCAGCAAGCGGTATAGCTGGTGGAACACAGCTACGTTCCTTTACAACTTCTTTTCCTAGTGCGGAGCCTATCGGGACAGAAGCCTGCAGGGTCCTAAGGCAGCATTACACTTCAGTAGGGTGCACACAGCCAGCTCAAGCAGACTGCTAAAGAAAGATACTCACGGGCTCTCTGAAGGAGAAATACATTGCTCTGAGCTGGGGAAGACAGAACTCATTTAGTCACACGCTTGGGCCTTCATGCTTTGCATCTCTGCACTTCACACCACCCATGCATCTTCAACCCCCATACAGATTATGCAATGCAAAATCATTCAGCATCACAAAGGATCAACTTCCAAATGACTGAAAACCCAAACTGGCTTTGTTAGTTTCTTGGACGGGATACTGGCCCTACGGCAGTGCCAGCATACCTCCTCTTAGATAATCACAGACACGGTCACCGACAGGACTTGAGAGATCACGCCTGTGGAAGAAAAAAAAAAATGGGTATACGAAATAATAAGCATCAATACAGGAACTCAACCGCTCAGAGCAGGTCCTACTTGAATTACTTGTCATCCTCAGAAGGATAGCTGATCATTTTCAAAATGGAAGCAAACGGCCTGCCCAGTGAAATTACTGAGCTTTAGATGGAGAAAAATCCTTATTTTACGTACTTATAACTGAAATATTCACTGTTCACTGTGTGGAAAGAATAACAACTTTTGCCCAAAATTAAATTTTTTAAATTAGTAAGCCAAATCCATAGTTAGGCCCCTACATTATAGCTTGCTCCAACTCTGCTTACTTTTCAGGCAGAATCCTCTTTTCCCAGGATTTTCAGACTGTTTGAACATATTCAATTTCCACTGGAAAATATAACTCGCAGTGAACACTAAACATGTTGTTTGAGACCCTCAATCACTTACTAAGTTGTAAAACCCTCTCTTCTGAAAATTCATGTATTACTGTCCAATGATTTTGTCTCTACTTCTTCCATCTCAAATGACTTTCAAATAATACAAAATTAACATCCTAACCTGTGCAAAACTACTCAACAGTAACAAAATATATAATTATATACACAAAGATAGCAGAAATTAAAGCCAATGTTGTAGGTGAATTACCACACATAGTATTGTGTGGTTGACAGAAAACTTCATAAATCACAGGCCATTCTCAGCACGTCGCCAGTATCAAAGTCTGGAGACGTGTCCTCATCACTCAGTGCCCAATTCAGCATCCCGGTGTTACAGCTTAGAAGACCAGCATGTTCCACAGAAGACTACTAGCCAAGGGAGCGTCAAACCATCTGGCTTCAACCTGTCTTATTAGAAAGAAGGCGAAAAAGGAAAATGAAAAAAGAAAAAAAGAAATCCTTATCCCACTTAAATCGGTC